>NC_051853.1:99794770-100097800 GCF_905115235.1 Hermetia illucens | reverse complement strand
TCTGATGATGTTGTCAGAAGAGGGCTCCACTCTGTTTACATAAAGCTACTCAGGAAAGCCATCCTACCTTTCACAAGCGAGAAAGCTATGTTCGGCGTCTTCCACCACTCTATTGTAGTCTTCCAGTCTTGTGCAGGTAAGACTGAAAACCTCTGTATCCACTTATTAGTTGAGTAAGGAAATAATCAATCTCACAAAGCGGTCGATTCCGCCACAGATCTTAACTGTCGATGAACCGTTCAGTACATCTATGTCTTGGCTCATTTTGCCATGAGAATTGCGACTCGATATGTGAGCGCTGATGGTCATCATTAGCAATCAACTCTTGTAAATCTTCGCCCTTCCGGCAGTATAGAGCTATACGATCAGTAACAAGGAAGGCAACGAGGGCTGGTTCTGAGCCACTCGCAAAACTTCCCATCTCTGAATTTTGGCAAGACGATTACGGTGCATTTCGTTGTCAAGGGCATCAGCACATACTTCCACGCCGCGACTACGTTCCTCCCATAGGAAGATATCTTCTGGTAGATATAGGACCCCCAACAAGAGCCACTACGATGTCTACATAACCGACCAGGCTTCTGGAACTTCGAGTCTTAGAAGCGAATTGTAAGAAGCGTTCCAGCGGTCCAGCCCAAGGGTAGATTCCTGTACCACATCCGAAGTGATTTCCATCCTCCTCTGGCACTCAAGCGTTTCATAGAGCAGGGAGCGGTCTTTCAGATAATCCCTCAATATCTGCAAGAGTTTTCCACCTGTAATAAGTTTTCGAGCATGTCTAACATATCAGTCTATCTAAAGGAATTGAAAGCATTTCTGGCATCAAACTTTATGAGAAACACTATCCGCCGAGGTAGGCGGCTGTGTGCCTCGGCTCCATGAATGACATCCACGACTCCCATAAAAGCATCTGGATCTCCCTGCTCTGAATCAATGGATGGGGATGGGTTCTCGGGAGCAGGCCGATAAGCTTTTCGACGGCAGCTAACGGCAGGTCAGGGTCTCCCTTTCTTTTGTTGATTAACGCGTGTTATTTTTCATGACTGAACTACTTCTACAAGCTCTTTTATTATAAAAAGGGGGCAGTCTTCGACGCTTTCGGCGCTGTTAAATTTCAATCAGTCAATTAATAATGCTCGTACAATGTAGTCTATCTGTTCGGTATTTAATATGTTGGGTTCCCTCCAGCTTTGGTTGGCTTTATAGCATTGCGAAGAATAGATCATTCTGTTTTTATGGCGCATCCCTTCTCGCGAACGTGTAAATGTTATGCCAAACCACGAAGCTTACAGATCAACCGCGTCTGCAGCGCACTTTCCTCCTGTCGGGTCCCTTGCAAGTTGCTGACGTGTGTTAATAGTCCAGATGCCTGCAGCACTTGGTGGGGGTTATCCGAATTCGTACACTTTTTACCACCCATCCAATTTTTATTTTTGCATTGTTAAGAACTTTCTTCGCATATTCCTCGTGGACTTCCACCATAGACAGTCTTTGACCTCAAGCATTCGCAGGAATGATACCCACTTGGACTAGGAGGATGGCGCCGGAATTGTTATAGTTCCAAAAAATGTTACATCCGATGAAGTTTACTTTATGCCTGCTTTTAAGGAAAGTCTCCGAAATACAGTAAAAGTCTGACTTCAGAGCGTCGAATAACAATTCGGCGGTGGGAGGTAGCGCGTTTGAGTTCAGGGACGCGGAGTGTAATGTCACAATATTTAACTCCATAAGTTAAGGATAAATTTAAATGTACCCAAACGTATTCCGCTGTCTCCATAGAAATCACTCTCTCCAGTACCCACAACCACTCTTCATAATCTCTGCCAGCGTGAACGGAACTAAGTTGATACCAGTTCGAGCGATCCAATCTGTACAAACCGGAAACCGCAAACCAGTGACGGTGTTAAGTACAAAACAGACGAATGCTCTTCAGGATGGGATGAGATCTTTCATGGATAAGGACATAGGAACTGCTGTACCTCCAAGTGCGGTTGGATCAGTAAAGGGGGCTAGGATCTTCTACAATGAAAGATCCATAAGGCCTAGAGCTTGTGTCCTGATGTCAAGGCTCGTTGTTCGTGTTCGAGGCAACTATGCTAAGACAGTTCATTTCTAAGACTTAGTTACGATCATCTTACAATACCTGATTAATGGCGAGGGGAAAAAACATCATATTTAGCTCCTATTATTTACCTTTGTGATCCTTGGTATCCTCCACTGACATAAGAACTAAGGGATCTGGTAATGTATGCAGAATCAAGTAGTCTCGAACTCTTAATAGGTTATCATGCGAATGTCCAAAAGTAAATGCAATCCAAGAGGAGAGAAGCTATTTGATATCATCACTTCAACTGATCCCATGACTGCAAACGTAGGGTGCGCAACTACGTTCATAGAACCGAGAAGAAGTGAAGTAATTGACCTAACAATCTATGCTTCAAAAATGTTAATTACACACGGGCAGGTGCTAGACGAAGTCTCACTGTCAGATGGTAGGACTGAGAAAAAATTAAATAACTGACCTAACAATATGTGATTCAAAAGGTTTAAAATTGATTACACACTGGCAGGTGCTAGACGAAGTCTCACCGATACTTAGAATTCAATCTGGCTATTATGGTTGAACAATAGGTTCATTTGGTGTTCCTTTAGATAGACTGCAAGGCTATATAGGGTCATAAAAAGGAAGTGATTCGGCCAACTTTAACTACCTAAGAAAAATCCGATGGTACTGGACTGGAATCGGCACAGACTCTCCTAAAAGTATACCATCCGAAAAAACGAGTGAAAGAAGTGGCATGCGAAAGCTGAAGGCCCTTGCAACCCCTTCAACACGCAAGAGCTGCAAGGTAAATTGGAACACTGAGAAAGCGTTACCTATAAAAAGGTGAGAGCTGCCATACTGTGTTTTGAACACTTCAAAGCGCCTGGCATGAATGGCATCTATCCAGCAATACTAAAGGAAGATGTGGAGCACTTAGAACGATTGCTAAGAAATATTTTTCTTGAATGTCTTCTTTTGGGCTACAGACCTACCTCTTGGCAGAAGGTTAAGGTGGTTTTCTACTAAAGCTTAGGAAACACGACCATTCTAATCCAAAGAATTTCAGACTGATCAGTCGGACTTCATCTTGCTAAAAGGTTTAGAGAGACTGTTTGAGCGTCACCTTCATGGGAAGGCGCTTAGGTCCAATCCACATAATGAAAGTCAGCATGCTTACCAACGTGGAAAGTCCTATTAGTCTGATCTTCATTCTTTGGCTTCAAAGATAGAGGATGCAACTCTGAAGGGTGAGTACGCGATGGGGTGTTCATGATCATTGAAGGGGTGCTTGACTGCACGCTTAGTCAAAAACTTGGTGATGCCGCCGGATCGTATGGTGTTGATGATACTTTAATTAAGTGAATCTATGCTATGCTAACGCAGAGATTGTTGTGTGCTGACATGGGTGTCGATCGCTACCTAACAGCAGAAGCAACGAAAGGCGAAAGGGAGCTTGGGACGGTATATAGAAATATACAACGTGCCGTTGATCTGATTGACAGTTGGTGCCTCAGGGGTCGACTTTCAGTTAATGCAAATAAAATCACAGTGGTGTTATTCACAAAAAGGAGAAAACTAGATGGACTTTGCCTCCCAGAGATGAACAACCCGTCAACTCTCCCAAATAAAATGTCTGAAAGTCACTCTATATAAGAAGCTTTTTGGAACAAACATGTAGAGATAAAGTTGAAATGAGTTTTCACAGCTTATAGACTGTACAGACGGAACTTTGCCTCGACATGGAGACTCAGGTTTCATGTGGCACGTTGCTATCATTAGGCCGATGTTCGCTTATGTATCCTTAGTGAAGTGGGTTAAGGTGAGGCAAAAATATGTTCACCGTAAACTAGCCGCACTGAAAAGAACTGTGTGTCTAGGTATTAACGGTGACAGGAGTACAACATCCGGCACATCTCTAAATGCGTTACTAAATTTGCAGCCCCTGAATATATTTATTTAACGCACTGCGGTGAGAGCAGCTCATAGAATAGTTCAATTAGATCTATGAGGAAACAATGGATATGGAGGCACAGAGCATTAGAGGAGTTATTGAGAGTAACGAATCAAGTTCTTACAATACCTTCTGCTTCTCGGTTCCTCATACGTCTATTTGGTAGAAGATATGAAGTTATTCTGACGCGTAGAGAGAACTGGGAAGTCCCAGAAGAATGCGTAGCGGGATATACGGAAGTCTTCTACATCGATGGCTCAAAAACAGAACGGAACTCTGGAGCCGGAGTCTACCTCTAGAATAAAAACCAGAAGTGGGCTTTTCCTTTGGGATAATATGCAACGGTGTTTCAAGCCGAAGTATATGCGATCCTAAGGGCGGCAAACTGGGTCATTGACATGTGATTGAAGGACAGATGCATCACAAACTGCAGTGATAGCCAGGCTGCATTGAGGGCGTTGAGTTGTTCTTTGATTACCTCGAAAATCCTTCAGGAATGCAGAATGACGCTGAATTATCATGTGTATGTGACTGTAGACGAGTGTGTGATTAAACAATATAAAATAGCTTGGATATAAATCTAGATGAACAGGATGAAGTTCGTCGAAGGGAACGCCCTGGAGCCCCGACAAAAACTCACCATTAAGCTAGCTGGACTAGCGTCTGCCAAGATTTTTCTTCAAGCTGCACTACCCGCAATTTCCAACAAGATATCATTAAAGCAATTTTACAAAATTTTTTTAAAAGTCGTGTTCGACCATTTGGTTTGAAAAGTAATCCTTTTCTAATAGTTGTACCCAAACATATTCAAATAATAATGTGATACTACACCCTCTAAATTCTACACACTTCTAAATTCACAACTTTTAACTTTTCCAGCAAACTCCTTCGCCTTATATTTAAAATTCGACTGAATCACTTGTTTTTAATTATCATGGGTCAATTATCACACCCAGTTTTGAAGCCTCAACATCACAAAAACACGACCTGCAAGATTTGCAAAGTCATGGACAAGTAATTAAGTGTGTGACCCACTTTAATTTCATTAAAGAACGATGCAGGACGCAATTGTGCTCCGTGTCACTCCAGAAAGACAATGTCAGTTTAAAGCTGCCATTATCTTCTCCTCTTCAGCCGATAAGGAAAACATTTGCTGCTCGCTTTATTTCTGCTGCATGCAAGTCGGCTGTAGAATTTAATTCCTACAGAAAAACGAGAGTGTCCACAGGAAACAATGGAAAACAGGCCGTTACTCAAGAGATTTGCCCACTGGCGCTCCGAAGAACAATGATAACAATCATTGCCGACCTAGTTTTAGAAACAAGTCATCTTGCATGTACTACAGAATCCTAGATATTCTGAGGAAATGCATGGAGAGGGAAAATATACTAAGTTGTATAAGGCGCTTGGGGAGTCCCCAGACTGAACAGATTTGATTTAGAAAAACGCTTCTTGGGCTGGAGTTAACTCCTGCTAACAATCGTCGTAGGCTAAAAGCTGATAATTATAGAACAACTACGGTCTACATTTACAATCCAAGCCCTAAATTCCATGAGTGCCTACATACCATTTTTGCACAACACACCATTTCATTTGTAAAGGAAAGGATTACACGTAACGTGCCATGAGTCAGGAAGCCAAGAGGCGCATCTGCTGCTTTGAACAATAACTTTGCTTTAGGCATCCAACGCTTCACCAGAACTAGAAGTAAAACTGTGTTTAGATAATGCACCCCAAGAGCCTACTATATACGTATATCCTTTCTGGAAAACAACCAAATACAAACTCTGCAATTCAATATTCAGCTTCAGAAAGCCATACTAACGGCCAACCCACAAAAGTAACTTTCAAACAGGATATTTCATATAAAATGACCGTACTTCCACGTCCTTACCTTGTGTCAGGATAAATGATTTGAAGTGGTAATACATTGTCTGCATTTCGTGCGAAAGGCTGCATGTAAACCGCGGCAAAGGAAGGCGAAATACCAATAATTCAATGCATCCTGTTAGGCGCCAAATTTTTGATTGTTTCGGGTTTGCAATCATACATTCATCATATGTTCACTTGACCAACCCGGCCGAAATCATCCTGATTTCCTCGGTAGCGCTAGCGACATAAAATCGTGCATAAGTAGCCATTGCTGCATGGGCAAGTTGGGAACGAATCCTTTGCATTCAAATGCCATTGCACCGGCTAGCGTTAATAACGAGGATGGCACAATGGATTTAGAGTTGTGCGTTTTAGGGGCTCCTATTATATATGATTCGAAAGCCTTACAGCGGTAGACGACATAGTGGAAACCAGTGTTAGTATAGGAAGCAGGACCTTCGTATATACTGTAACGCTATGTGCCTCGGTCGGCGGCCAATGTGATAAATTCTCGAAAATTTCATCTGCACTCGAGAGTTATTTGTCTGTTTGAGATTTATGCGCATTCTGAAACGAATGATGTCCTTGCAAAGCTGTACATTTCGGAATTTGATGTGTGTGAAATGTTTTGCTGACGGATTTGTTGTGTGTGATGTCAGGAGTAAAATCCTTGGAACAAAAAGCCCTGGATTTGTGTGATTTGTTAATTTGTTATGCTGAGATATTGAAATCATAATGGAAGAGTATTGTTACACAGATGTAGCCATGGACGATTTTGTAAATCCCGGAATTAATTAGACTTTAAATGGATCTTTGCAAGGTTACTGTACGTTACCTTGAAAAATCTGATTGTTTTCAAAGAATGAACTAGAAAAGGTATACCCACTGAAACGCCTAACTTGGGTACCACTTGTCAAGGGCAGTTTAATTCTGTATGGTAACTTCTTTTCTGACTTTTTGGAAAACTTAAATTTCTTATTTATTCATGCAAAGAAAGATTCCCAGATAGCAAAGGAAAAGGTTGATGCCCGTGTAGAATATTATCTCTTCTAACACATTTAGACGCTAATTATCATTTGAGAAGGAGATAAAGGTATTTATGGAATGACTGGCCCCTTTCCTCACTCGTTCCTGACTACTGCGGCCCGCTTCCTTGCACACGATGCGCTGGTGAAATTGCCAGTCACTTTTGCGGCTGGCGGTGCAGGCACGGCAACTCTAATACCCTGTAGTGTCCCCTTTCCGGAAAAAAAGCCAAGTCAGAATCGGTACTCCTGAGCAGGTGGATCCGGATAGGAAGTGCAGTTGACCATCCTAGCTAAAGCCGCAGAAGAAAGGCTCATCAATGCGCGGCAGTAGTGAAGCGTATGCGGTCGGCCACGTTCCTCTAGGAGAATGTCAGCAAAGACGCCAAAACGGGCTGATGGAACTGGGGGAACTACTGGAGCATAGCACCTCCCTTCCTCCGCACTTCCCACTGAAACACTACAAAGGAAGAACTCGCTACTCAACCAGAGACTCGTCTGCTCAAAGTCAGGAAGGCTCCAAACCAATAGCCAGTAGCAGAAAAGACGGGGAAACGAAGATGCCAGACTAGACCGTTGGGCGTGTTCATCAAGCCAACGGAAGACAATGCATTCGCGGAAGCCCTGAGTGAAAATGGAGCGAAAAAACCTTCCATACAGAAAACGAAGGGTGACGGAATCCTCGTTCAACGAGCCCGAAATAAACCAGCAAGAGTACGTTCTGCGAAGCGGTCAAGCGTTTCTAGTCAAGAGCCCATGTGCTCTTTAGAAATCCGAAATCGAAACTGCCTCACAGAAAAGGTCCAAGTGGAGGAGACAATAGAGCGTGAATGTCCAGAGGTCGGGGATTGGTTAGGTGTCACTTCTGTGAGTGCTTGAGGCCTAAAACTCGCTGTGATGGAAGTCCCTGAGCAAGATGCGAAGAAACTCCTTAAAAGCGAAAAAGCCAAACTTGGATGGATAGGATCAGCGAGCAATACCGGAGCAGGAACCCGACTTCATGTTATCTCAACTTATCGGGTACCGCTAGCATCTGGGTTCGGGACAGCGTTAACTTCGTATTCCGGACCAAGGCCAAGGGAATGGCTTTGTATGGATTCAATATTTAGGGATAATGCTTCTTAGCATTAACCTAACGCCGAATGAGACGATACCAGACTTTCAGAACCGGCTTGATGATTTGGAGGACGCCATTTTGGCCGCGGAGGGCGAATCCTGGTAGGCGGTGACTTTAGCGCTTGGACCCTTGAATGAACCATGACTCAGCCAGATTTCAGATCAGAAAACATGTCCTGGAAATGGGGGCAAAAATCGGGCTCCTTGTTTTAAAAACCAGATTCACGCCAACGTTCCGGCGCCCAGGCTACAAAAGATATATATCTGACATAGTACTTGCGTCGGAACCTCTGGTGCCGTCGGTGGACGGGTGACGAGGCCTAGACGACTTCCGGGCAAGTGATCAGCAATACATCGCATTCGAAGTGATTGACCCTACTTGCCGATGTGCACCAACCCGCGAGGATGAACACCGTCGAAGCTTGGAACAGGTTAATTTGTGTTGGAAGGGGCATCGGGAGTTACACAGCGTTACAGTTGGCGCTGTCGTATACTCAGTGATGAACCTGATAATGATATGTACAAGTGAACGACGGAAACTGGCGACCTACGGAAGGAGTGTCATAAGCATAATTGGACAACATGGTGGGGACTTGGCTATAAACTTGTCACCCAGGAAATCGGCGGGGCTCCACGGAAACTGCTTAAACTAAATATCGATCAGATGGACCGGATTGTATGGGCATTATCCCCCAGACATCCTGTACGGGTTGATGTCAATAGCCCGGAAAGTGTCGGGGGCTGCCCCGTTTTCACAATGAGAGAGCTCGAAAAAACAGTTCTCACAATGAAAAACAAGAAAGCGCCAGGTACTGATGGTGGTGGTCAGATGGTCATACTTGCTACTCAGGACATTCAATGCTTGCGTAAAGGAGGGTATTTTTCCTTGTCGCTGGAAGGAGGTGAAACTCGTGCCAACCCGATAAGGAAAAGGAGACCCTGAGCTGACGTCTGCTTACTAACTGCTGTGTATGCTTGACACGCCGGGAAAGTGTTCGAAAATCTCATCAGAAGCAGACTCCCCGAAGCGATCCGCGCTGCTAGGGCTTATCACCAGGGCAGTTCGAGTTCACGGCAGGGAGATGCAGGGTAGATGCTATTATGGAGGTCATGGATGCGGTTCATTGAGTCGAGGCACACAACCACTGACCTCAACGCATAGCGCTCCTCATAACGTTTGATGTTAGAATTGCCTTCAATTCCATAAGATATGCTAAGCACATGAGTTTTGTGGCTCATTCCACGTACCAAGCTATCTCTTGCAAATATTGACGGATTGTCTGAAAGACGTTTATTGACAATTTAGATCCGTGGCTGAACCGAACGCATGGTGAGATTGATTACTTCCTTACCCAAATTCTAAGTGGGCATGAAGGTTTTCATTCTTACCTGGACAAGGTTCGGAAGGTACTATTTCCTGATTGTGTGTTCTCCAATAGAATGGTGGACGATACTGAGTGCACCTTTTTGTTTTACAGAAGGTGGTGGGTCTTTCGTCAGCACCTTTACGCAAACACTGGGAAGCTCTCTCCCAACTACATTATCAGAAAGATGCTGAGGAGCGCTAGCAAATGGAGTCCTGCTGCGCATTATATTCGGGCTCTTCTTGTTGTGAAGAAGATTGAACCCGGCCCGCGGAGGGACTGGATGCCGAGGGGTCCCTTGAACTAACAAGTCCCTTCCTCCTTTCCCTTCTCGTTGGTGAAAGGAATTTCCTGACTTGAATGCTCCCAAAGGCAGAGAGCGAGGGAGTTAGCCTAAAGTAATATGTGAAGCTGTTCCAGGCTAGTTCTCTGATGACAGGGAGGTGTTTAATTGGTAGTTTGACGGCGTCACTCAATATTTTGAAGTATGTACAGTATACCTTTTCGGGATGGGACATATACTTCTGTAAAAAATACGACATTCTCCCTACTGAGATATCCAAAGCCTGGAAAAAATGCTAGGACATTTACAATGATTGGGGCTTATTTGAATAAACCTCATCCTTGCACTGTAGGTAGCATCTTCCTAAATTCCGCCCGCCTACCACTTCCGGAAATATTCTGGTTATCCCGTGCTTCGTTTCCTCCGCAGAGTGTACCTTTACAGTCACTTGTTGGTAATATGGCCTTTCGTTCTCCACCTTTTACGTCGATCGGATCGGTCCGGCCTTCACGAAATATGCAAACATGGGGCATTTGAAGCACTTTTTTAGTGGTGCTTTTTAAGGTTTTGTGTAAAACAAAACCTTATTAAAATCGATTCAATGTCTGTCTGTCTGTCTGTCTGTCACACGCACTTTTCTCCAAAACGGCTAAACCAATCCGAACGAAATTTGGTGGACAGATGGGAACTATAAAATCTCACGCATACAGCGAGTGGCATAAATTTAGGTGGAGTTTAAAGGGGGGCTCCCCATACATGCAAAGGGGGGATTCAAAAATTTTTTTCACCGGATATAGTTGTGTAGGGTATCAAAAAAGATCCCGATTTGTACTTTCCAAAACTGATATTAGTTTCGGCATAGATGGCAAAGTGCGTGAGTAAGGAGTCAAAATGTACGCACTTGAAGTGAGACAGGACTCATTTTCGGAAACTACCCAAACTAAAAATCCGAGAAAAATCAGAGTGGTGCGTCTAGATGAAATGTAGGCCTCAAAATATGTCCCATTCCGATATCTGCTCAAATAAACTTGCTAATAGTATATTATTACTTTTTAGAAATTTACTGAAAGACCCCCCTTAAGTTCATCCTAGGACTTCCGAATTTCGTACCAGCATAGAGGACAATATTTCGTACATACGTGCCAAATTTCATGGAAATCTGGCAATTAACGCCAAAGTTATAGCAGTTCAAACTTAGCAATTTCGCGCGAATTTACCGCTTCCAAAGCCATGCAAAGTGTCCGGATAGCTGAGTGGTTAGAGCACAAGGCTGTCATACGGAAGGTCGCGGTTCAAATCTCATTGGTGGCAGTGGGATTTGTATCGTGATTTGACGTCGGATACCAGTCGACTCAGCTGTGAATGAGTACCTGAGTCAAATCAGGGTAATAACCTCGGGCGAGCGCAATGCTGACCACATTGTCTCCTACAGTCTACTGTAGTGTACCGTTACGGTCTTGAATGAAGTGCTCTAACACACTTCAAGGCCCTGATCCAATATGGATTGTTGCGCCAACGATTATTATTATTATTAAAGCCATGCAAATCACATGCTGACATCATAATTACCCGGAATAATTGACATTCGCGTGGAATATTAAGTCGCATTTATGTAGAATCTATTTATCTGCAGCCCTTTTTAAGGTTTTGTGTAAAACACTTATGCGAAATCGAGAGATGTCCCATTACGGTATCTGCTCAAATAAATTTACTAATAGTATATTATCAACTTTTAGAAATTGACTAAAAAACTCCCCTTAAGCTCATCCTAGGTGTACCGGCATAGAGGACAGTCTCGTGCATACACATGCCAAGTTCCATGATAATCCAACTATTAGTGTCAAAGTTATAGAAGTTCAAACTTATCAATTTCGTGCTAATTAACAGCATCCTAAGCCATACAAATAAGATGCTGACGTCATAATTAACGAGAATAATTGAAATTCGAGTGAAATATTAAAATTCCATTCAAGAAGAATCTAATTCTCCCTAGCCTCAATCTACTCAACCGAAAAATCTGAAAAAAATCAGGGGGCTGTCACTATATGGTGCCTAGGCTGCGAAATACCCTCCATACCGATACCTGTTCAAATAAAGTTAATAATAGTATATTACTATAATTTTTAGTAATTGACAGGAAAACCCCCCTTAAGTTCACCCTAGAATCACAAAATTTTGCAACAATATAGGCTACAGCATAGAGCATGATCTTGCCAAATTTGGTGGAAATTGCACTATTACTAACAAAGTAATACTAAGTCAAAGCTGTCGCTTCTCTACAAATTCGAGACTATGAATGTCAATATCCCTTGAAAGTGGCTATTTTCACATAATATATGCATATTTTACGTGCTACATGCTAATGGGACAAATGCACACCCAAATCTCTTTATAAAAGAAATAAACAAAACCTTTCATACCTGAAGCGTCTAGCTTCCGGTTTCCCGACTTGTTTATATTTGGTGTTGGTTAGATTGTATTATCAAATGCCTGATCAGGATGTAATCTTGAGACCTTTAAATCCACATCCAGCATATCAACCCACCATTGTTTTGGCCGGCTTTTTGGTTGCTTACCAGTGCTTTCGATGTTCTGACCAATACTGGTTGTTGAATTCTCGTTAGTGTGAATTACGTGACCACATCATCGAAAACGTCTCTCTTGCAGTTTTTCCACGATAGGTGCAAATCCGTTCGATCGCGGATATTCTCATTTCAGACGTAATCAAAACGTGTCACGCCACCAGTGCAATGCAACATCTTCGTCCCCATTACCGCAAGATGCCGTTCATTGACCTTTATAGTCGGCCAATACTCAGAACTATAGAGAGCGGCAGACGGACGACATTGCAGTAAATTTTAGATTTGGGACGTGCGCTGATACGTTGATCACAAAGAACACCAGTTGGGGAATGCCACTTCATCCAGGTTGCGTTAATGTGTGAAATAATTTCATTACGCAGTTCTCCATTGGCAGATAGCATAGACTCGAGATATTTAAATCGGTGAGTTCTGGCAATGGCAGTAACCTGCCCCTCGAGATATTTAAATCGCTGAGTTTTGGCAATGTCGGCAACCTGCCCTTCGAAATATTTAAATTGCTCAGTTCTGGCAATGGCAGTAACCTGCCCAGAACTGAACGATTTCAATATCTCGGGTCGATGCTAAAAGCCAATGGAGAACTACGTTATGCTCCTCACATAGGGAAACACAAAACCTTTTATACCTGAAGCGTCAAGCTTCCGGTTTCCCTATGCCCCATTTTAGCACATCTTCTGCTTCGCATTTTTAGGTAACTGTTAAGTTAGCGCACATCACCCAAAGATTTGTTGAGGATTACATTGCTGAATCTGTAAACCTATCACATATCAACTTATATCTTCGACCCTTTTACAGATTTTTATTCTTCACATATTCTTCTCCAGTCGACTACTCGTAAGTGTCTTAGTTTTGATGACATCTAAATGGCCACCGATTGTCCTACTATGATGTCCCGTGTCTTCGCTTATAACACCACATTTCTTATTTACTCGACTCCAAGGACCTCGTTTTCCGAAGCTTTGAACATATCCATTAATTTGCTAAGCATTCCACTGTCGTCCCTTTTAGTCTCACTATCCAACCTTTGATTGCTATTTCATCACTCTCGGGGGTTTCCTATCGTTCTATCGTGATTCACGTCCATCCCCAATGATTGCTTCGTTTTCATTTTTGCTAAGGGTAATTTTGGATTGACATCTACGCCTCAGGCTCTTCACTATTTTGTAAATTCGATTTGATTCTCGATTGATTGGATTTCTCGTAGGCGTGTTGCCTATGGTGAAGTGGCCACTTAGGAATATGTTTGTCCCTTATGAACCGATCTACTAGTTTTTCTAGTCCTTTTACTAGAAAGGACGTTGGACTGATCGGTCGAAAGCTTTTTGCGTCTGTGTAGGTGGCCTTCCCTGGTTTCGGAAGAAATAACACCTTCACATCATGCCAGTTAATTGGAGTATAAGCGTGTGTTGAGCATGCATTCCCTCTCTTACTAGCGCAGGAATTATGCCATCCGGACCTGCACACTTGTATCTATGGAACGAATTACGTGCCCATTTTACTCGCTCCAGTGATCCTACTTTGCATGCCAGATTCCAGTCTCTCGTTTGAGGGCTGTGTGCATCTGTCGGCCCCGAGATTAGATTTTGAATGCTGTTTGGGAAGTGCACTTCAAGCAAATGGTTTGCCATTTCTTCCGCGCTTTCTGTATACCTCCCGTTCTGTAAACATAAATAACCCAACTTCTGGCTACATTCTTTAACCAGAATCCGCTTCAGCTTTCCGGTTGCCTCAAGAGGGTTAGTCTCTTCGCAAAAGCGTCTCCATGATGATCATTTAGCCAATCTTATGTTGTTCTTTAGAGCCTTCTGTGCCTCTTTATAGCGACTGCAGCTAGCGCCTGCTTCCCAGGCATCGTGACTTGTGCACTCAATTCTATTTTATACGTCGCCCAATCTGTCTTCCGCGGATTCCGAAATGGAGTAGGTGGACATGCATCCATTCCCATTACGAAATCAATGCGTTTCTGATCCGAGAGTGTGATATCGTTGGATACTCTTCACTCTCCGACCTGAGCCACGATGCCAAGGGATGCCATCATGATGTCGATGACTTCTCGCCTGACCACTTTGAAGTGGGTTCATTAAGCCATTAAGCCTACCATGCAGGAGCGGGATCGATCACTTCCATTGGCATACAACAGGTCAGCATGTTGGAAATTTAAGTCCCTGACTACCGCACCAACAACCCACGGTTTTTATATGAGGTATATAAATGCCCTGCAGCTATTGATCCGACCACTGATAAATGCAGTCGCCGCTTTACAATGCCGCAAATTTATTTGGAAAATGTAGCAGCTCATCTACGTTTCAGATGAAGATGCGAGGGCTGCACATCCACTTCAATGGTTTTAGGAGCCGCCACTTGCAACGTTACGTCCCTAGCCCCTAGGAGAGCCAGTAGCTCGATTTTCCCGAATCTTTTTAACATCGGGTTCGGGAACACCGATAGTGAGAAAAGTTCCCGACCTATCGGTTCTCTCTCTTGTTTTGCTGTCTAGCAGCATCGAGGTGGAAGTGTTGAGGTTATTCTGCACACCAAGTTGTTCCAAAACCTCAGCACCATTCCGCTCTTCTGCTGGAAGCCAGAGGAAGCACTTTTTCAACAATGGCAGCTCATAGACCTTTTTCAGGGTTAATTGCGCACCCTCCCACACATCGTTGAGGGAGCAACAGTACAGTACACTACAGAATAGTCTGGAGGAAATATGGTTAGCATTGCGCTCACCCGAACTTATTACCCTGATTTGACTCAGGTACTCAATCACAAAATCAAAAATTTGACTGACGTCAGTCAAACAAAATTTTTGATTTTTTCGATTCTTAATGCTTGGGGTGCTACGCTCCAAACTAGGGATCCATGGACTAAAAAACGAGGGAGTAAGTTGCTCCTCATTTAGTCCGGTCCACCATCAAGTGGATGGGGACTTAGGATCCCGCAGATCCTAAACAACAACTCAATCACAGCTGAGCCGACTGGTATCCGGCGTCTAATCAGAATACAAATACCGCTGTCACCAGCGAGATTTGAACTGCTACCTTCCGTGTGACAGCCTTGTGCTCGAACTGCTTAGCTATCCAGACATGTTGTTTTGATAGGGCGTTTTAGGTTAGCCAGATGTCATCTATAGGCCGCCCCGTGAGGTCCTGGAGAATAAGACACTAATCGTTCTTGCAGTTTTGCCTTGCATTTTCCCGATATTTAATCATTTTTTATCTTTCAATGGTCCAATTTTCGAAGTGGGTTGGTTTTCATTCCGCAGGTCTTTGATATTCGGCGTCCATATTTATTAATTTTCTTATTTATTTATTTAATTAAGACAATATGCAGAAAACAAATACCTTGTTACATATTTTCCTCAGAGGGAGGAGTAAGTAAATGGCTTACCTTACGGTTAAAGCTATGAAAGGGAACTGAGTTAAAAGGACCCAAGCTGTAGGGCGCTGTAGGGTCAGCATAGCCTAAGGATCGGAGAGTGAAAGTAGATGTCGAGCTCCGTGAAGGGTTCTTCAAAAATGTCCGGACTATGAGTACTACGAGAAACGGTGTGGAAGAGTACATATATCAAGGAAGGTGCGGTGTTGCTGCTGAGGAGGGAGATTGAGGGTAAGAGGCAATGACGGATAGTCAACTTGGGGAAGGTTCATTTTGAAAAAGAGGGTGCGGGTGAATTTACGTTGTACAACTTCAAGAGCGCGAAAGTCACGGATGCGAAAGGGGGACCAGCCTACACAGCATTATTCACGAATGTTTCTGACAAGGGAGTTGAACAGTGTTAATGAGGGCTAAATTGAAATAAAGTCGGAGGGGGACACAGGATAAAACCAGATATTTTGGAGGCTCGATTTATGCTGTCAACGAAGTGGGGATTGAGACGGAGTTTGCCATCAAATACTTCATTGATAAAAAATAGAAAGAGTTGAGAGCCAAGTACAGAACCTTGAGGAACACCAGGAACGGTATGAGAAATACTAGGAAAGCTAGGAGATGACTGAGAGAGGGATGTTGAGTAAAGAGAGTTGGGAGAGGAGAATTTAATTGTCAATGGTATTAACGACATTGGAGAAATCAATATAAATAGCATATACCTCTTGTCGTAAATTAAAGCATGTAGCAACGAAGATGGTAAAGACCAGAAGGTTTAAAGCCGCTTTTTACCAAGTATTGATTGGAGTCACAGTTTTCTTCCCGAGATAATCTAACGTAAAAGATGCTGGACGACCATCTACTGGTGATGAGAATGTAGTCTATCTAATGCCATCTCCGAATCCCCAAGTCGATTCGTAAATGCCATTGTGTGGGAAGCATATCGGATTTATGCTAGTTGGCAAATCAATGAGGCATTTCGAGATATGTCTTTTTAATCCTACCAATGGCATTATCCGATGTAATTCGCAGGGAATGAGTCGTATCTTCTTTCCAGACTATCGTAAAATTGCTCCTTGAATTCGTCATTTTTTTGCTTCAGTTGGGACTTTTATGCTGACAGGCCATATATTAAAAAACTTTGCTTTTCAATCTTTCATATATAGGTCTGCAGTCGATAATATTTATTTTAAAGCCCCCATCCACGCTGAAAGCGACTTTAAATTCACATTTCCCGGATAGTTTCCCACTTTTAAAAATTGTGTCCGACCGGTTATCTCGCAAAGAATCCAATTCATTTCCTGGACTGCTAGAATCCTAACCTTGTACTTGCTGGACTGCTGGGATCTTTGACAGCCGTTGATTTGTTTAGTCATCTTAAATTCCAGGATCTAGGACCGTAGTCATTTAATCGTTTGCACAGTCGTTTTCATAACATCAATCCTGGCCGGGGCTGTTCATCCTATCCCTGTACATAATAATTGGTTTTTGGCGGATGGCGGGTGGTAGGCCCATTGCTCTAAAACCTCGCCCTGTAGGATCAGGGCAATTGTATTAACCCGCTTGATGAAAAGGAGTGATCAGGTACAATGCGACTAAGTTGGTCATCCACCACTACTTTTTCCCTGGCTCAAATCTCCTCCTTTACCTAGGCTTGATACAAGCATGAAGTTTACATAACATTGCAGAATTGTTTTATTTCACGTCTTCGATTATACTATATCACTCTGTTTGAAATGATGCTTATTTTAGATTCAGAAATTAACGAGGTTTCTACTGTAATTCTGTTATATTACCACTTGTAACAAGCCAGCAACAGCATTTTCTTGAGCTGCTTAACATTTACACTGTCGAACCCTTTCCGAATAGTTTGAATGCGCGAATAGTTTGCAAGAAATCTACCTTGCCACTATGGTGCCGGAATCTTTTACCGACATTTAAATCATCTTTTATCAAGTGTTCTGTATAAATATTTACCCCGATCTTATATAATTCCCGTGTCCTTGCTATTGCCATTAATGCCACGGCACATCACTATGCAGGAAAACTGAACCTCAATAAAGCGTTGGTTTAAATTGAACAACTGTTTTAGCTGATTGTTCAAGCTGCGATAAATATCACGCAACACCGTGAGTGTGTTTCTTTTCCAATCCTAAATTTATTGTTTAAAGAAAACTTTAATGAACCACTAGGAGAAAATCTGATTGCGGAAAATATGCATAATAGCAGAAACTTAGAGGAACTTCCAAGGAACCTATTTCTTGGCTATAACAATTTGAGGTAGAGCAAAGCATGAAACGTTGAGGATATTTTCATTTGATAACCCATGTGTTGATCAGGCCAAGATATCCCCTTTAATAACTAATATATGTATTTTAATTTCCCCAAAGTCTTAAAAAGCGGTCTGCGTGCCTCACGTCAAAGGGAAGGGTAGAATTGGTAGAGAGTGAACATTTCCAATTGAAGTATTTTCTAAATTCCCAACGAAGGAACACATTCCATTAAAACCCAAATATGCAAGTTTCTCAGAACGATTAGCCTTAAGGCGAAGATATATATGGTCAGAAGACTATTAGCTCCTTTTAAATTTTAAACAGTACCGAGTTAGTCATGTTCGGCACATGTTTTTGGGTACAGTGTTATTAAAGCGTTTAAACCAGACGGTTAAAAACAGCAAATTCTTTTAATAGTCAAATAAATCACATCAAACGTGATGATTCTTACCAAATTCAAAAAATTGGCGGAATTTTTGATTAAGTCTCCTTAGAGAGTGGATAGGTGAGACTGGAGTGAAGAAAGTTGATATAAGGGAAGGATGTTTCATTCCGCATTGATCCCTAGCAAAGATTAAACTATCTAGTGACCTTATGTGACTGGTTATTTAGAAAGACACACTTTGCAACCATATGGTTCAAGCTAAAATTGAAAGCCGCAAATCAAAGAGGACAGCAACTATGTACTCCGTTTTGCACCGAGCTTCCCAGTTTTCATCAAAAAACAATTTTGAGTCCCTTGTTGACTTAATATGCTGGCGGCTAGAGCAATTTTGTATTCATCTTTTTCCGCAGACTGCCCGAACAAAAATCATTTCAGTCTGACGGAGGGATCATGTTAACGAATGTACCGCTCTTTTTATTAATCTTTAATACTTTCATTCATCCTTGAATACCATAGAGGATATGCCATCTGAATTTCAATGAGCTGCAGACTGAGTTGGTACCTGCAACCTACCTACGTCGTGGCTCTTATAAAATACACGATCAAATTGATCTTTTGCATCTGGCCGGCGATCGATTACGTTGGCTGCAGACGAGATCCCATTCTTTGAGATTCCTCCTTTTTTGCTTCTGTGTCTTCATCGATTATCTCTACGAGACAAGATATTTTAAATGCTTCATGTGTCGATATCAGATCAATCGCAAGGATCATTAATCATATCGTGGAATAATTGAAATATGGTCATGTTTCGAAATCGTTTTTCATAATAAGATTTCAGCCACTTACGGTAGCGAATCGCGATAGTCGACGACTTGTAAGACTTTAATTCAATTTAGAGATTAATGAAATCATTGACGTGGTGACTTGAAAGCAACTATCCATGCGGAGTATTTTAACAATTAATTATGTTTACAGTTTGACATCTATCAATTTGTGATGACTCGAATATCAATTACTTTTGGTCGAATTAAGTAATTATATTTTCAAAGCGACAGATTTCACTTTTATTTAGAAAGGGGCCATTAATTAAATGAAAGGAAAATTATAAAATGTTTATGTCTGGGATAAAATGTAATGGAGCAAAAAGAGTAGAAAAAGATATATCAAAGATCAAGTTAAAAGTTTGCCCTTTGGCATTTTCAGTATTGATGGCAGGATTCCTTACCACTAATATTAAAAATCCATTATGAAATACATATTCTTATTATTATTCCCCTTTTCTTACCAACAGAAAATGAGCCAGAAGAAAGGACTTAGCCCACAACAGGACAGTTATGATATAAGTCAGAAACTATTAGTTGGACTATAGACCGGGAGCTGGAGGGAATTGAGTATGCAAAATGTAAGAACTGCATACTGTAGATCGTTTTGAATTAAGAAAACCTGCCAGATTATAATTGCGGATGTTGCCAGGAGCTCCGTTGGTCCATTTTTTTACCCCACTCCTTTGGATACCAAGAAATTACCTGAAGAAATGCTTTCAAACTATTTAAATAGTTGCTTTTTTAAATAATATCTGATTATCTCTTATAATTAAATACACTTATAGCTAGGCAATTGGAAAAATAAACAAAACAAATCGGGAAACCGGGAGCTGGACGCTTCAGGTATAAAAGGTTTTGTGTTTCCCAATGCCTAACGCAGTTCTCCATTGGCTGATAGCAATGACTCGAGATATTTAAATCACTCAGTTCTGTCAATGCCAGTAACCTGCCCAGAACTAAGCGGCTTAAATATCTCGGGTCAATGCTAACAGTCAAGAACTGCGTAATGAAATGACCAATAGCTTAATGTCCGGATAGCTGAGTGGTTAGAGCGCAAGGCTGTCGTAGCGGAAGGTCGCGGTTCAAATCTCACTGGTGGCAGTGGAATTTGTATCGTGATTTGACGTCGGATACCAGTCGACTCAGCTGTGAATGAGTACCTGAGTCAAATCAGGGTAATAATCTCGGGCGAGCGCAATGCTGACCACATTGCCTCCTAGTGTACCGTTACGGTCTTGAATGAAGTGCTCTAACACACTTCAAGGCCCTGATCCAACATGGATTGTTGCGCCAACGATTATTATAATAGCTTAATCCAAACAATAATACAATTTTTATTTTACAGGGTAGATATATATTTAGGGAGCAACTTACCACCTTCATTAGTACAATGCTACAAAGCTACTTAGCTTTGTACTGATGAAAGGGCTAAATTGCTCCCGAAATAGATATCTACACTGTAATATATATATCTACACTGTAAATAAAAATTGTAGTTTGGAGTAAGCTACTGGTCTATCAATTTTGGGCTTGAATACAAATAGAAGACAATATGTAACCTCTGCCTAATGTAATTGCTTCACGCATTAACGCATCCTGAATGAAGTGGCATTCCACAGTTGGTGTTCTTTGTGATCGACATATCAGCGAACCTCTCAAATCTAAAATTTAACGCAATGTCGTCCGCCTGCCGCTCTCTATAGTTCTGAGTGTTGGCCGATTATAAAAGACAATCAAAACCGTCTTGCGGTAATGGAGACAAAGATGTTGCATTGGGCTAGTGGCGTGACACGTTTTGATCACATTCGAAATGAGCATATCCGCGATTGATATGGTTTGCACCAATCGTGGAAAAACTGCGAGTGACGCGTTTTCGACATAATTCGCGCTAAAGAGATTTCACTTGGTAATATTGGTCTGAACATCGAAGTCAATGGTAAGCGACCAAAAGCCCAACCGAAACAACGGTGCCCTGATAGAGGCTAGATGGGGATTTAAAAGCCTCGCGATTACATCCAGATCAGGCGGTTAATAAAATAAAATGGCAAAACGAATCACGGCGAGCCGACCCCGCCTGTGAGCGGGACAAAAGCTGACGAAAAAGAAGAAGATGTAAGGAGCGACGAGCGTATGACAGCTGCGTGTCACATAGCTAAAAAGTCTATTACCTTCTATTTTTTCGAAAGCGATTTAAATAAATTATTTGATGGAAAGCCCTGTATTGATAATAATCAACCTCATACGCTTCATACTCTGAATTTAATATTATTAGCAAATGCGAAGAATTTAACCTACAGAAGATATAAACAAGTCGGAATACCGAAAGCTCGCGCTACAAGACATATTGTACATATATATGCACGTATATAAATTGATCGTATCCATACTTCCAATTTACTTCGTGCTCAAAAGCATACACATGTACACATATAGTGCGTATATTAGATATGGCTTGTTTAATGTACAAATATATGTATCTAAGAAATAATTCTTTGCGACCCCATTTTCATATGAATTCATTTCGTTATGGTATTGATGAATTGAAATGTGATGATGACGTCATACAGATTTCAGAATGTGCAAAATTCACAAAAAATGGTAAAGTTTCAGCCCCTATAACTTTGTTAATAATAGTTGGATTTTTTTCAAACTTGACCAACTTGTGCATTCTTCATTATACCTATGCCAAATTTTATACTGCTGGGATGAACATAAGGGGGGTTCCCGGGTAAATTTCTAAAATGTGAAAATATACTATTATTAACATTATTTGTGGAGATATCGGAACCGGATTTATTTTGAGGCCTAGATTTAGTAGAGATGCACCACTGTGATTTTTTTTTCAGATTTTTCGTTCGTTCTGAGAACGAGACCTGTTACACTTTTTGTGGGTCATATTTTGAGACCTCACTCCCCTATATTTCACCCAATATCAAATATGGAAACAGTTTCGAAAAGTACTAATTTTGTTTGATACCCCATATGGCCACATTCTGTGAAAAAAATTGCAGGCTCCTTCCACATGTATGGGGAGCCCCCCCTTCCTTAAACTTCACACAAAATGGCGCCAATTGCTGCTCAGTTCACATACCCTTTCCAATTTTCGTGACAATCGGTCCAGCCGTTCCCGGACAAATTGGCTGTGACAGACAGACGGGCAGACGGATAGACAGACAGCCGACAGGGAGAGATCCATAAGCAGATGGCAACAGCGATGGGACCAGTCAGAAAAGGGTCGTTGGACTTACAGGTTGATCCCTTCCATCAGGGAGTGGCTGGAGAGAAAGCATGGGGAGATCAACTATAATCTCACCCAGTTTCTCACCGGCCATGGAGGATACCGTCAGTACCTGTACATGGTTAAATTGGACACCTCACCTAATTGTCCAAACTGCGACGGGGTCCCAGAGGACCCAGCGCACGTTTTCTTCCAACGTCCTAGGTTCGTGGAATAAAGAAGGAACCTAGAGGAAACTCTAGGTGAAGTGCTATCACCGGAAAATTTTGCCCGGAGAATGGTAACTTGCTAGGAAGACTGGGATGCGATCACTTCCATGATCGCAGTAATACAGGATAAACTGCGAAAAGCAGAAGACGTGAGGAAGCCGCAGTTACGAACCCCGCGGGAAGAAAGTAAGCTAACTCCACCCCGTGATATAATACCTAAAATTGGTTCCACGGGGCAGGGGGGAGTCGGGGGGGGGGGGTTTTAGTGGGTAAAAATCCCACACTCTGGCGTGCCCAGGCCAGAGTCTTCTGAAGATGTCCACCACCTTAAAAAAACAGAAAAAAGACAGACAGATAGACAGACAGACAGACAGACATCGACTCGATTCTTGTTTCACACAAAACCTTAAAAGGACTGGAGAAAAGTCAATTATTCTTGTTAATTATGACGTCAGCATCTTATTTGTATTGCTTAGGATGCTGTTAATTCGCACGAGATTGATAAAGTTGAACTGCTATAACTTTGACACTAATAGTTCGATTTTCATGAAATTTAGCATGTGTATGCACGATACTACCCTCTATGCATGCATTTAGTACTCCTAGGATGAACCTAAAGGAGGTTTTCAGCCAATTTCCAAAAGTTGGTAATATACCATTAGTAAGTTTACTTGAGCGTCTATCGGGACGAGACATGTCTCGAGGCTTACATTTCACATAAGCGTTTTACACAAAACCTTAAAAAGGGCTGGGGAGAAGTAGATTCTTCATAAATACGACTTTAATATTTCACGCGAATGTCAATTATTTTCGCTAATTCTTATTTGCTTGGTTTTGGAAGCAGGAAATTCGGGAAAAAGCTAAGTTTGAACTGCTATAACTTTGGCGTTAATGACCAGATTTCCATAACGTTTGGCACGAGCATACGAAATGTTGTCCCTATGCTGGTGCGTCCAAGGATGAATTTAAAGGTTTTTTTAGTCAATTCAAGGTTGGTAATATATTATTATCTTCATCATCATCAACGGCACAACAACCGGTATCCCGTCTAGGCCTACCTTAATAAGGAACTCCAGACATCCCGGTTTTGCGCCGAGGTCCACCAATTCGATATCCCTAAAAGCTGTCTGGCGTTCTGACCTACGCCATCGCTCCATCTTAGGCAGGGTCTGCCTCGTCTTCTTTTTCTATCATAGATATTACTATTATAGACTTTCCGGATGATCCTCATCCATACAGATTAAGTGACCCACCCACCGTAACCTATTGAACCGGATTTTATCCACAACCGGACGGTCATGGTATCGCTCATAGATTTCGTCATTGTGTAAGCTACGGAATTGTCCATCCTCATGTAGGGGGCCAAAAATTCTTCGGAGGATTCTTCTCTCGAACGCGGCCAAGAGTTCGAAATTTTTCTTGCTAAGAACCCAAGTTTCCGAGGAATACATGAGGACTGGCAAGATCATAGTCTTGTACAGTAAGAGCTTTGACCCTATGGTGAGACGTTTCGAGCGGAACAGTTTTTGTAAGCTGAAATAGGCTCTGTTGGCTGACAACAACCGTGCGTGGATTTCATCACCGTAGCTGTTATCGGTTGTGATTTTCGACCCTAGATAAGAGAAATATATATAATAATATAATATTATTAGCAAGTTTATTCGAGCAAATATCGGAATGGGACATGTTTTGCGGCTAGATTTCATCTAGGCGCACCAATCTGATTTTTTTTTCGTGCTTTTGGGTTGGGTAGTTTCCGAAAATGAGTCGTGTCTCACTTTAAGTGTTTATATTTTAGCTCCTTACTTGCGCACTTTGCAATTCACGTCAAAACTAATATCAGATTCGGAAAGTACTAATTGAGACCTTTCATTTAATATCCCTCATTACTATATTCGATGAAAAAAAATTTTAAATCCCCCCTTTATATGTATGGGGAACCCGCTTCAAACTGCACACAAATTTATGTCACTCACTGTATGCATGGGATTTCATAGTTTCCATCTGTCCACTAAATTTCGTTTAGATCGTTTCACCCATTTTGGATAAAAGTGTGTGTGACAGACATACATTGAATCGATTTTAATAAGGTTTTGTTTTGCAGAAAACCTTAAAAATTAAAAATAATAACAATAATTGTTGATTAAAAAATGAATTACTACGGAAAATCAATTGTTAACATAATTATTCAAAATCAAAATATAAAAATTTATCTTTTTTATTTTGGCAATCATTATTAATACATTTGCAAAATGAAATACAATTTAATGACAATTTTCTACAAAAGCAAGCCTTGGATTGACAATTCGAAGAACATTTGCGGGGCTGAACCAACAATTCCGGCAATGGTTTGGTTGTTGTGAGAACAATTTGTTATTTTTTCCTTCATAGCGTAATAAGCAAAATCAATGGTTATAATGGAGTTTGGTCTGCATTAATCTATATATATGTTTGCGTTGAAGCTGTTAATATAATGTAAATGCAAAGCATCTGACGTACCAATAATTCTTAATAAATTTAAGCCGACACCAAGATTTTGTGAAATTAATTTATGTCGAAGTTCATTAGCAGTTGATTTTTTTTCCAAAGATAGATGCAAATTGTTTCTAATTTAATTAATTGTTTAGCACTTAGATGGACTTCCTAAATGTCGCAAAGCTTTTTGAACAAAATCCTAGGATACAGCTTTTAACCCGTTTTTTTAACCCAATCTGCTTGTAGAATCACAACAGTTGACTGCTGGCAAAACACGACAAATATTTTCGCCCAGGGACTGAGCAACCAAATGACATCCTGAAATGTTACTTGAGTATCATGGTTTTTAATTGCTCTATATTTATTGCATACCCAAGTTTATTTAATATCATAATTAAATGTTTCCATCGTGTCAAATCATGAATAGATTGAGGTAAAGGTATATGATTTGGAGTTTGTTTCTCAGTAATCGCGAAATACATACCATAAAATATAGACAATTTGCATTTATTATAATTCTCACTTAATTTTTGATTTTTACCACTGAGCAATGTGTGCATAAAAATTTGCCAAGTAGCCGATAATTGACTTTCTTTTCAACTTTTTTCTATTAAAATTTCATTATGTACATACATATTGAGTATTATTTCAGTGCTTAATATTATATATAATGTGAAGTTGTTTTGCTACTTAAACAGTGTAGTGTGGAGAATTTTTTGTGCGAATATGTTCAATCATTTCATGTTGCTCATACACATAAATCCTACCTGATCATTTCAGGCCGGCTAAGAAAATGCAAACAATGTCGTTACAAACATGATGATCGGATTGAGTCACAAGCCTCGGAGAAATGCTAGGGCGTCCACCTCAGTCGACGTGGCAGCACTCTGCAAGAAACCTGATGGTCTGGTGCCAAAAGCTGCGACATAGAACGCGAATGCGGTAAAAATGGCTATAAACTTCTCTATTTTGGTAGCCCACACACTCAATACGGTGTTGACATTGCCATCTCAGAGGGATTCCGTGATGTCATTAAAGAAGTCGAACGATTTGATGATCGGCTGATGGAGCTCACCATTATATCAGCTGATCCCACTATTCACTTCTTCGCCGCATACGCATCACAAACAGGTCGACTTGATGCCAAGAAAGATGCATTCTGGCAACTTCTTGATGAAAAGGCTTGTCACGTGCCTGCTAATGACTATATCATCATTGCAGTGACCTTAATAGTCACATGGGTGAAAAGGCAGATGGTTACAGGTGCCATGCGAGAAGGGGATTTGAAGCGCGCAAAGAAGGTGACGACTGTGTAAACGATTTTGCGGATACCCATGACTTTGTAGTTACGAATACATGGTTCATCAAAAATTTCTTCCTTACATTTTATGGTAGTATAGTAGTTTATCTCCTTCCTACATTTTATAGTGGGAACAGTAAAACGCAAATCGAATATATTCTCATAAGACGCCAACATTTTACCACCGTCACTGAAGGCAAAGCCGTTCCCTATGTGACCATCGCACCTCAACGCGAATTCACTAGGGTAGAACACCATGTGACTGTCAAGAAAGTACCACAGTTCCAATATGGAGAAACAAAGGTAGTCCAACGGAATGTTCAAATTACCGTCCGATCCGGTTACTTTCCCGTACCATGAAAATTTTTGAACGCATTCTTGACAATCGTATCCGCGAAATCATTGAAATAACCGTAAACCAAGCCTGATCTACCGAGAACTGTGGAACTACTGACGAATACAGGCTGCGCGGCTACTCATGGAGAAATGCCGTGAGAAGTATCGCCCTCTATACGAGTACATTGCATTTCTGAATCTAGAGAAGTGTTTGACCGTGTGCCACAGGAACTCATCTGGTAAGCTTTACAACAACACTTAGTGCCAAAAGAACTCGTGTGATATGTTGAAGTGCGCTTCCACGATTCGAAAAGTAAAGTTCGAAGTGTGGCGGGCGTATCAAAACCGCTTCGTGTCTCTGTTGGTGTTCATAAAGGAAGCGCCCTCTCACCACTCCTCTTTGTTCTTGTTATGGACACCGTCACACAGGACATCAAACGTCCAGCACCCTATACACTGCTTTATGCAGATGATGTTTTCTTAGCATCTGATGAAAATGAAAATGATCTCGAACAATTTGTCCAGAAATAGAATGATCGCCTCATGCAACACGGTCTTAGATTGAATCTGAATAAAACTGAATTTTTGGCGACCGATCCCCATGAAACAGGCACAATCACTGTCAGCGGCAATTACCTGTCCAGAACTGAGTGATTTAAATACCTCGGGTCAATGCTATCAGTCAATGGAGGACTACGTTATCCAACTGCTTCATGCATTAACGCAACCTGTATGAAGTAGCGTTCCACAACTGGTGTTCTTTGTGATCGACATATCAACGAACGTCTCAAATCTAAAATTTAACGCAATGTCGTCCATTCTATGGCCCTCTGTGGTTTTGAGTGTTGGCCGACTATAAAAGGCAATGAACGGCGTCTTGTGGTAATGAAGACGAAGATGTTGCGTTGGACTAGTGGCGTCATACGTTTTCATCACATCCGAAATGAGGATATCCGCTATCGATATGGGATTGCACCGACCGTGAAAAAATGGTAGGAGGCGTCTTCGATGGTAAACGACCAAAAGGCTTGATACGCTGGATGGGGATTTTATTTGAAGGCTTACCTTCTGGATTTGTAAAATTTCTTGGTCGTCGAAGATTATCGCGATAAAATCATAGTGGTGTATCGAAACGAAATCTAGGCCTCAAAATATATCCCATTCGGATATCTGCACAAATAAATCCAATAATAGTATATTAGCATATTTTAAAAATTTATGTGGATATCCTCCCTGAGCTCATGCTAGAACTACAAAATTTTGCAGTGGTATAAAGGGCGATATAAGGCACAATTTGGTCAAGAAAATCCAATTATTGTTAACAAAGTTATAGAGGGTGAAACTTTGCCATTTGCTGTGAATTTCGTGCTAACCTTAAAAAGGATAATACTAAAAATGTTTGTTGATTCTGCTCCAAACAATCGCGAAGTAGTGAAAATAAACATCACAAAACCTTGTATGCAGTCAGCCAGATGTGACAGATTCTTTTCACCCATAAGTTGCTCATTCAGAGAAAGTCCTTCGCTTAGATGAGATTCGCAATGTTCTCCTTTAACGATGTAAGTATCCTTTATTGCTCTATGTATTGTTCATCCATTTATACATAAACACCATATTCGTGATATATACTATGTATTAACAAATGTTTTCTTGTAACAAACGACGTTTACTTTTACATTCCGTTTTTTTCACCCTTATTTTTTATAATTAAAAATTATCTAATCCAATTAAAATTTAAATTGAAAAACGATAAAAGAGAAAACGAGAGACAAGCTAAAACCTTCAATTATTTTTTTTTTTCATTCAGCTACCTACTAATGGCACTCTTCCATTGCCTGCTGTCTACTCCTGTGGCAAGCTCTAAACTGAGTGAAGAGCGCCGGTGACGTTATCTGTCCGCTGGTAATCACAACATTCGAAATAAATTTCGAATGCCGCGCCGCAGAAGTATTTTATTTTTCGAAACCAAATTACATATTTCGGGATAGTTTAGAGGCAAACAATTGACTAGGTCACTAACATTTACTCAATAAACTAAACAATTTCAAAACATGGTAGCAAGGAACCATCTACTGAATTCGAAGAATTAATAAACAAGTCAGGAAACGGTTTTATGTATTTCTTATATAAAAATATTTTAGTGGACATTTCTTCTATTTGCACTTAGCACGTAATGTATATGCAATATTATGTCACAGTATTCACTTTAGCGTGATACTGACATTCAAACACAATGTTTACACTGAAGCGACATTTTTGACATATTACAAATTTGTTGTTAATAGTCCGCCAAACTGGTAGTATCATGCTTTTATATTGTAGCCTATATTACTGTAAGAACTCATAACTCTAGGATGTACTTGAGGGGGATTCTGGAATCAATTACCAAAAACTATTGTAATATACTATATTTGTGTCCGGATAGCTGAGTGGTTAGTACGCAAGGCTGTCATACGGAAAGTTGTGGTTCAAATTTTACTGGTGGCAGTGAAATTTGTATCATGATTTGACGTCGGACACCAGTCGACTCAGCTGTGAATGAGTCCCTGAGTCAAATCAGGGTAATAATCTCGGGTAAGCGCGATGCTGACCACATTGCTAGCTACAGTGTACTGTAGTGTATATACTATATTAACTTTTATTGAACAGATATTAGCAAAGAGGGTATTTCGGAGCCTAGCTAGCATACAGTAGCAGCATTGTTTTTTTAGATTTTCCGGTTGTGTAGCTTCTGAGAAGGGCTGACCGGAAATGACCATTTTTCAGCTCCGGCCTCCCACCTTGTGCAATAAATAGCTGAACTGAAACTAGCTTGGAAAACTAGCAGTCGGGACTCTTCATTCGATACCGCTTTGGCTATATTCTATAAACATTTCGGGAAACCGGAAACTGGGCGCTTCAGGTATGAAAGGTTTTATTTGCTTCTTGTATGAGTATATTTGAGTGTAGAACTATCCCATTTGTACGTAGCCGGTTATGTATATGCATTTAGCATGTCAGATTTAGTACTTCGAGTTTCCACGGTAAAGACAAATTTGAGCTACTGTAACTTTGTTACTAATAGTATGATTTTTATCAAACTTGGAGATAATATGCTCCATATTATATTTTATACTACTACCAACTTTTGTAACTCTGAGATAAACGGGAGTTTGACCCAATTTTCCCAAAAATATGGTAATATACTATTATTAATTTAATTTGAACGGATATCGATATGGAGAGTGTTTTGAGGCCTGGGCACCATATAGAGGCAGCTTCATGATTTTTTTCAGATTTTTCGTTTGGGTAGTTTTTAAGAATGGGTCCATTAAAGAAATCATCACTTTCCACCCCTTCCACTTCCCGCAAATCTTAAAACTAAGCCCGGCTTCGAAAAGTACCGATCGAGACCTTTCATTTGATACCCTACACGACTACATTCGGTGAAAAAAAAATTTGTACACCCCCCTTTTACATTTATGGGAATCCCCCCCCCCCCCTAAATTCAACCTAGAAGGATATCACCCACTGCATGTCTGGGGGTCCACAGTTCCCACCTTCTCACCGAATTTCGTGTCAATCGGTATAGTCGTTTCTGAGAAAAGTGCTTGTCATAAATAGACGGACAGACAGACATTGAACCGATTTTAATAAGGTTGTTTTACAAGCAGAACCTTAAAAATAGCAAAAATTATGATCGATTCACTCTACTCTGCAGAAAGCCCAAAAGTTCGAGCAAATTGGCAAACAAAACACGTTCAGTACAGCCACGCGTGCTCGCTGATTGTGAAAACGACATAATAAACTCCCCGCCTTATTTTCGCTAATGATGGAAAATATTTCTACAGTGCAATGTAACAAAACCCACAAAGACCGTTATTTGAAAAATCGGTTCTCCTTTATTATCAGCATTTTTTTTTCACGCCAGGTTGCGTGACATCACAAGTCAAGTCGAGAAACTTCTGTAAACAAGCAGCTTGTGAAAGTATCAAAGTTAATTTCGGCGATGAAATGTCAGAAAGGACGGAAAAATATTTCCGTGTTTTGCTGCACAAAAATGTCTTTGCAGTGAGGCTTATAAACTTAGACTCCAATCATAATTAATAATTCGTTCACATTTTGTGTCACTGTTGCGCAAATCCATTTTTTGCGACTTGCGAATCTGCCAAAAATGTAAGTTTTATGAAGTGAAGCTAAGAAGCTAAAAAGCATAAGAATGCACCTTATTTTCGGGCGTTATCTATACCAAAACCGTGCAACCATTGTCCTTACGCATTAACTGTACTTTCCCCATTGCATTATCTCCATAACTTTTACGCTTGGAGCTGCAAATCAAGTATGCAGCAATATATCAAAAATTTCCATTAATTTAAGTTCTCACATCTGTAAAATAGAAAATATGTGTGAAGCCATCGTTGGGGACTCGTCAACATTACAAAACTATTATTCTAATCAGTATAATTGATATTCACGGGTCGGGACGGGGTCCAATTTTGATTTTTTTTAAACGGTTATTTTTTGTGAAAAAGACAAATATTTGGATAAAATTTTGCAAATATTATTAGGTTAAAGTTTACACAAGTCCAAGACCGGAAGCTTGACACTTCAAGCTTCATATTAGAGCCTACATTGCTGCAATATTTCGTGGTGCTAGAATGGACTTAAGGGGGGTCCTGCGGCCAATTACTGAAAATTATGGTAATATGCCATTATTAACTTTATCTGAAGGGACATCGGTATGGAAGGTATTTCGGAGACTAGACAACATATAGTGGCAGCCTCTTGACTTCGGTTTTTTTGGTTGGGTTGTTTCTGAGAATGGCCTCGTTAAATAAATTATCAATTTCGACCCCCCGAACTTTCCGCTTTTCCAACAAATGTCAAAGCTAAGACCAGCTTTGCAAAGTACTAACCGAGACCTTTCATTTGATACCCCACATGACTACCTTTTGTGAAAAAAACGTACACCCCCCTTTTGCATATATGGGGAGCCCTCCTTAAATTCGACGGAAAAGAATGTAACCTCTGTAAGCATGAGCGCTCACAGTTCCTACCTCTTCACTAAATTTTGTGTCAATCGCCGCAACAGTCCCCGAGAAAAAAGGGTGTGACGGACAGACAGACAGACAGTAAACCGATTTTAATAGGGCTTTGTTTTACACAAAACTTTAAAATTGGGGTTTTAATCAGCATAAAATTCTCTATAGAGTGGAACACGATAAAAAAAATCCCAAAGAAATAACAAAATGGCGGCAACTTTTTAAAATTTTTTGGTTTTTTATCATCATCATCAACGGCGCAACAACCCGTCTAGGCCTGCCTTAATAAGGAACTCCAGAGATCCCGGTTTTACGCCGAGGTCCACCAATTCAGTATCCCTGAAAGCTGTCTGGCATCCTACGCCATCGCTCCATCTTAGGCAAGGTCTGCCTCGTCTTCTTTTTCAACCATTGATACTGTTCTTATAGACTTTTCGGCTGAATCATCCTCATCAATACGGATTAAGTGGCCCGCCCACCGTAACCTATTGAGCGGGTTTTAATCCACAAGCTGACGGTCATGGTATCGCTCATAGATTTCATCGCTATGCAGGCTACGGAATCGTCCATCCTCATGTAGAAGGGCAAAAATTCTTCGGAGGATTCTTCTCTTGAACGCGGCGAAGAGTTCGCAATTTGTATTGCTAAGAACCCAACTCTCCGTAGGAGGATCGTACCTTTTGCATTTACCTCAGCATCACGGATCACTTTCTCCAGGGCCAGGTTAAAAAGGACGCATGATAGGGCATCCCCTTGTCGTAGACCCTTGTTGATGTCGAATGGTCTTGAGAGTGATCCTGCTGCTTTTATCTGGCCTCACACATTGGTAAGGGTCAGCCTAGTCAGTCTTATTAATTTCGTCGGGATACTAAATTTTGCCACGGTCATGTACAGTTTTACCCTGGCTATGCTGTTATTGGTGGCTTTAAAGTCGGCGAAAAGATTGATTTGCCTGGAGTGAAGCCTCTTGGTATGGGCCAATGATGTTCTGTGCGTATGGGGCTATCCAGCCTTGCAAGATAGCGAAGAATATCTTATAGATGGTACTCAGCAACGTAAAACCTGTATAATTGGTGCGCTGTGTGATATCCCCCTTCTTATGTATGAGACAGAAAATGCCTCGTGCCCAATCGTCAGGCACAGCTTGAGTACAAGTTGATGAACCACTTGGTGTAATTGACCGCCTCCATATTCAGTCATCAGCTCTTGGCGACTTATGATTTTTTAGCCGATGAATTGCACGGACTGTATTGACAGTATTTGTCCATCGTGTTCAGTTAGCGGGACCCCCAACTCGGCGATGTTCTGGTTGTTCAGTAGCTCATCAAAGTACTCAGCCCATCGCTCCAATATGCCCATTCTATCGGAAAACAGGTTTCCCTCTTTGCCATTGCAGGATAAACATCGAGGTGTATAAGGCTTCATCCTGCTGACTTGTTGATAAACTTGCGCGCCTGGTGCGGTTGCTCCCTGTACTTTTCTAGTTCACAGACGTGTTGATTCTCCCAGGCTTCCTTTTTTTATCTATGAAGTCGTTTCTCCGCTCGACGGAGTTCATGATAAGTCACTGCACGTGCCCGCGTTCTTTGAGAATGCAATATTACTCGGTATGTGACATTCTTCCGTTCTATTGCTAGCTTACATTTATCGTCAAACCAGCCGTTCCGACTCCTTTTGCGGCTGAGGCCAAGTATGTTTGTGGCCGTATTAATGATAACGTTCTTCAGATTGTTGTGAAGATCATTTGTGGATACTTCATCTCCAGATCCTCCGTTGACTGCGGTTATTGCGGCATCCATTTCCCTCTTATAGGTGTCGCGGTGGGCTGTATTGTGGATGCCTTCAGTGTTAACTCTGACTTGATTGTCAGAGGGGATTCTGGGTGATGTTTTTATTCGAGCTCGGAGCACCATGCCAACGAGATAGTGATCCGAGTCTATATTGGCCCCCTTTATGTTCTGACATTCATCAAGGCTGAAAGGTGGCGGCGTTCGAACAACACGTAGTCAATTTGGTTGGAAGTGGTCCCGTCTGGAGAGGCCCATGTGTGTTTGTGAACCGCTTTCTGTGCAGACCAGGTACTTCCAACTACCATTTCGTGTGACCCTTCTAATTGAATAATCCGCAGTCAATTATCATTGATATTTTCGTGTAAGCTATGGGAACCAACGTATCGCCTGAATACAGGCTCCTTCCCTACTTGGCTGTTAAAATCCCCAAGTATGATTCTGATATCATATCTGGGACAGGCTTCGAGGGTTCGTTCTACTGCCCCGTAGAAGGAAGGATGTGAACGGTGAAGAGGCTTATATTTCTAAACTTGCCTGGCAAGCGCAGAGTGCACAGCCGTTCGCTTATGTTTGCAAAGCCGATAAGAGCAGCTTTCATTTTTTAGCTAACTAAGAAACCTATCCCGAGCACATGTTTTACTGGGTGGCCGCTATAATATATGGTGTAGCGGCTCTTCTGCAGGAAACCGATCCCTGTCGAACGCATCTCCTGTAACGCTGTTAGATCAGCCCTATATTGGAACAGGGTATCGGCTAGCTGCTCAGCAGCTTCATCTCTGTACAGGGAGCGCACGTTCCATGAGAAAATGCGCAAATCGTTATTCTTTTGTCGTTGCTGGGTTCGTCGTTGTGTAATGCGTCCAGTCCGAGGCTCCTGTTGTGGCTTTTTAATAAATTGTTTTCCGTGTAGGGTTGTCTTCCCCAACCAGTTGGTACAATTTGTCCCGTTTTTAGGCGCGGGAGACTCGCCTTTATCCCTCTTCGTATGCAGCATTTTCGTTAAGAAAGAGTTCCCAGCGGTCACCACGAGGAGGTGGAGATAGGGTTTGGTAGTAGAGCTGGTGGTGTTGGTTCAGCAGGTATTTCCCAGATTTTATGCTCCATCGTGGGTACCACGCGCCTATCGCCGTTTCCGATGTTCACTCTGTTGTTTTGAATGTGTGCAATAACATATTAAAATTCCAAAACGAATGGTCAAGTGTTTTTTTTAATCCAGCACGCCAAACCAAAAACCCTTGCTTTGAGAAATCACTTTTAAACTTTATGACCTTTTAGTACACAATCCGAATCATAACCGGTGAAACCACTTTCCACATATTTTGCTCTTCGTTTTAAACAACATGTTAACAAGACGAGAATGTGTAACTCACCCTTATAAAGCAGACGTTTTGAGGAGAAAGGCACGATACAAGAAGTAAGAAGGTCAAAATGCGACTTTCATTTTGAGATCGAATATGACTTTCATGTCCTTACCACATATTTCTAAATATATTTTCAACCTAAATCAATAATTAAGAAAAAAAATAACCGAAATTGTACCCGCCACGGCCCTACAACAACACAACGTACTGATTTTTCCGCTTTTGTCCTTTCGTTTCGTGGACGTTCTTTTGGGCGGAAATTGCTGTACATGTACATAGCTTGTTACCATTACTGTCGAAGGATAAGGTAAATTATCGGATTGTCATTTCATGTAACCACGCAACATTTTCACTCCTTTCTGTTAAAAACTGAATGATTACTTCAAAAGTCCGAAGCAGCAAATTCTAAATTATATACTTTCACATAGCTAAGATTCAGTGACGTCACATGCGAGTCAGTCAATCATTGTATTTTGTATCCACCTCTGCGAGATTTCGATTTTTTTCAGCGGATATATTAATTGAGCAGGTGAAATAACTATTTCGGCGTAAAAAACATAACGTGGGAGTCTATTGTTCGAAACAATGAAAAGTAGCCCTTACGTAAATACCCCAAAAATATTATCATAAGCGTCCCAACTAGGAAGGAGGGCGACGGCCTTACGAGTCGACGAGTGCTATACAATACCAGATGCCACAGCCAAAATCTGCCCAAATTAAATTCAAAAACCGTAAAAAGGGCCTAAACTTCGCGAAAAGGCATGAAAAGTTTGGCTCTGAGTTTTGAAAAACTTTCATTTCCTCCGACCGAAAGAACTTGAACATATTTAACTCAGATAACCGTAGAAAAGTACGGAGCAAACTTAACACTGCTGAAACGAAAAAAAATATATTCAAGGTCTTGTTAAGTACGGTAGAGGAAAGCGGTAGTGAGGTTGAAAATTTATATACAGTTGTCGCATTATGGATCAGTATTTATATCGAAATACTTTAAAGGAGGATTTGTATCAAAGTCCCAGACACCTGAGTAGGGAACAGTCTTCCAATTTCGAACAAGGTAATGATCCCATGTACAAAAAATGGTGAGCATTAACACTGCGAAGCAACTAAAACACGAGTATAGAGCCGCGATATGAATCCCAGGAAGCATCTATGGCAACATCTTGGTCGCCAAATTAAGAAGCGCACTGAGTCAAAATGTGTACACTTCAAGTGGGACAAGACTCATTTACGGCTTCAAAATAAGTCCCCTTCCGATATCTGCTGAAATATACTTAGAACGATATAAAAATACTCATGCTATTCAGTGACGTTTACTCCCCCTCGGACACCACCTTGTCGTGGTGGTAGAGCCTGTGGGAGTTTCTTACTACATTAAGGGTGTCCGAAACGCATGAAGATAGAAGCAAAGGATTATAACTCTCCAAGTGGCAAAAAGTCGCAGAAGTCTAATCCACCCATGACTTTAATCAATCAGGTCGTGGCCGAGGCACTTATATTGGAAGGCTCACCAGTTTCGCGTTTCTCTACGAAGAAATCTGTAGAAAACAGGCTCTCCACTCCAGTGGAAAAACTGTATCCAGTGTCTACGGCGGGGTCAGTCAGAAAGGATAATACAGCAACTCCCTTGATAAGAGCAACTGGAAACTTGACTATACCCGGTTACTCGGTGACATTTCTCCTTAACTCTTCTAAAAGCAGGAGAGGAAGGTTTGGCAGAAGGAAACTTCAGCCGCAAAGGAGATGGGACTACAATTATGTTTATCACAACCTTCTGCTCTGCCTCTACCAGGAAAAGCGGAAGAAAGGGAAGCTGGTGATGTGGACGCAACTACTCTAATTCCGGTATGTTGAAGCAGATCCATGTAGCCCGGGCACTGTAATCTTGGAATGCCTCCCAGTCGACAACAACTGAAGGCACTGCGAAAGGAGCCAAAGTTTCTTAAGAATGAGGACATGGGCGTTGCTACACCACCAAGTGTGGCCATAACCAGAGAAATTAGAGGCAGGAGAGCAGAATTTTCGCGAAAGGTGAGGACAAGCTGGTAACCCCGATGAGATCCACACTGAAAGCAACCGACTTTCCAGTTAACGGCGGTTTTCATGTTAGAATATACTTATGTCTACAAACATAAATATTAGTCAAACTAACCTACAGTATGCCACAACCTATTCCTATCTACTGGCAGCCAGGCTGGCAAAATTGCAGAACTGTCCTTATATATTTCTGGTCCAAGGGCCATGGGTTTGTTTTAACAAAATCTGTGGAATTTGATCAGTAAAGGGGGCTTAGGGTGAGTAGACCAAGTTGGACTCATATAGAAAATTCAATGGTACTTTCATGAACTCCAGTGTTGAATCTATTCAGACTCCCTTGGAAGTTCGCTGACACTGTGAGTTTCGGTTGTTATCAACGAAAAAGCACCTACTAGGCTAGGCTAAAAGGGAGTAGAAAACACTTAGAATAGCTTTAAAGAAATATTTTTCCTCTTGGCAGGAGGTTAAGGCAGTCTTTATATCAAAGCCTAGAAAAGAGTACTATTAGAATCCACAGAACTTCAGACTAATCAGCTTAATATTACTTTCGTTGAAATGTCGGGAGAAGCTAGTTGAGAAACACATTCGCCAGAAGACGCTAAGATCGTACCGATTCAATGGAACCCAATATGCTTACTAACGTGGAAAATCCTTTTTGGTTTCAAAAAGAGAGGACGCAACTCTGAAAAGCAAGTCCGCGATCGGGGTGTTCGTGGACATTAAATAGGTGTTTGACTGAAATCTGTGAAGTGGATCAATAAAGTGCTAACGTAGAGTTTGCTATGTGCTGAAATAGGTGTTGGTCGCTACCTAACAACGAAAGAGAGGTGGAATTGTCGATTTCCGTTTTACTATTCCTACTATTATGTGTAGGAAGATGAAACAACCATCCTCCAAATCATGTATTCACAAGTACAAGTAATTGAGTGTCCGAGAAATCGACTCGCCACCCCCATTGCGCGCTTCAAACCCTTTTCCCCAGTGGCTCCTGTGCCTTTGCAAACACACGGCGTGACTAACGTTAAATTCGGTTGCAATATAGTCATAAGCAGGCAGCTTACAGGTCTTTGCATCGAGAAGTTTCCAGAAGACATCTTTTGATCATCAGCTCGACCTTCCTGTGGTGTATTTACGGCGAAGAAGTGAACAGTGCGATCAATCGATATAATGTTGAGGTTCATCAGCCGGTCATTAAATTGTTGGATTTCTTTAATAGTATCACGGAAACCCGCTGACATGGCAATGCCAACACAGTATCGTTTGTGAAGAATACCAAAATACAGAAGTTTGTAGACATTTTTACCGGCTTCGCGTTCTATGTCTCAGCTTTTGGCACCTGAGAGTCGAACTTCTTGGAGATCTTCAATATTTAGCGTGCCGACACGAATTTGTTTTGCTCGGATTAATTTACTTACGTCCTGACTTACATCTTGATGCCATCCATGTTTCGGGAGCCCATGCTTATAACTGTCAGGAACTTTAGTATGTTCCCTACCTCTAGGTATTTCAGCTTTGCATCTGATATTAAGTGTTCTCCCAGATGTCTCGACTGTGCCGGACACTGTCCCAGGACGTGTATAGAAGTTTCGTCATACTCCTCACAAAACCTGTAGCAGTGCCCGTAGATATGCCTAGCTTCCCTAGGTGATAGCTCAGCCGACAATGACCAGTGAGAATTCCCATCATGATTCGGAGGTTCTTTTCGGAGAAATTTAAGCAGTCTTTTATGCGCATGGGTTCGTATCCCCCAATAAGCACCCTGGACTACTCCATCCCTGGTAGGCCGCCCAGTATAGTTCCCTCAACCGTTCCTCTTCATTTCTTAGAGTCATAGCCATGAAACCGTTTCCGATTCCACAGAAGGGTTCTGGCCCGTATAAAGGCGTCCCTGCTCCCTTCTTGGCTAGTTCGTCCGCTGCCTAGTTACCTTCCAACCCAGCATGGCCTGGAACCCAAAGTATCCAGACCTTCTTGGACGAGCCGAGTGTATTCAGTCTCTGAAGGCATTCCCATACCAGTTTAGAGTTCACCTGGTTGGACCTAAGTGCCTTGATCGCTGCTTGGCTCTCGGTGAGAATAGCTATGTTCTCCCCCTGTAGTTCCTTTGCAGAATAAAGGAGGCACATTTTTCTATGGCGTATATTTCCGCCTGGAATATGCTAGTGCACCTGCCCATTGGCTCGAAGTAAATTTTCCTTGGACCAATGTCACCGGCAGCCGCTCCCTCTGCTGTGAGGGATCCGTCAGTGTACCAAGTAATCAGATGCTGGTTTAAGCTGTCTGTCGCAGCCACGTTCTCCCAGTTTGCCTGTTACTCCAACGTGTTTCAAACTTCTTATCGAAGTGAAACCTCGTTGTCATGTTATCCCTTGGTATCGGTAATTCGGAATACCGCCTAGAAAGAGTATCAATCTTCCTTCGATTTAGGCAGCTCCCCGCCTCACTCATACTACCGGCCATCCTAAATATTGCCCTCCTCGCTTGCATCTGTATGTGCAGATGGAGAGGGATTAATCCCAGAAGGACCTCCAGGGATGCCGTTGGGCATGTCCGCGTTGCCCCACTGATACATACGCAAACCAATCTTTGGAGCTTATGTAATTCCCTGGTTTGTGTGCTGAGTTCGGTTCTTTCTGCCTAGATTACCGCTCCATAGGTAATCATTGGTCTTACTATTGCAGTATATATCCAAAGTAGTATCTTCGTCCTGCAATCCCATTTTTTTCCTGCTATTGATCTACAAGTCATCAGAGCCCTCGTGGCTTTCCGACAAGTTTTTCCGATATGTGCCTTACAGAGTAATTTTTGGTCTAGCGTTATTCCCAAATATTTGCTTCTCGTTTCACCTCCATATCATGTAATGTTATGGCTCCCAGTTGATCAAGCTTACGCCTCCTAGTGAATAGGGCTATGGTGTTTTTGGCTAGGTTGATTCTTAGTCCCATCTTCCTGCACCAGGCACCAGTCATCCTTAATCCAGTTTGGATTCTATTACATAGGGTATCCTCATATTTGCCCCTACAGATTAAAATAATTTCTTCCGCGTAACCCTGTATTCCCGTATTTGTTAACACGTCCAGCAGTTCATCCACTACCATACTCCACATCAGCGGCGATAGTACCCCACCCTGTGGACAGCCTTGAGTGGTGCTCATGACAATATAATTTGTACCTGTCGGTACTTCTATCTGCCTGCTTTCTAGCATTTTGCCCATCCAGAGTGCCAGGGTGTTTCCCACTCCTTTGCGGCTCAGCGCTTCTTGTATCCAAAAACGCGCACAGTGCAATTTCTGTTGTTTTTATAGCATCCCGTAGTACCCCTGTCAGCTGATACAGTGCAGCTTCAGTTGACCGTCCTGCCCGGTAAGCGTGTTGACAGTGATGCGGGGGATTACGCTTTAAAACGTTAGTTCTGATATAGTTGTCTATGACCTTCCCCACCGTTTTGAATATGGGCGCTGTTAGGCAAATTGCTCCGAAAGATTTGGGGTGAAAAAGATCTCTTTTAACCGCTTTCGGAATAAAGGCCACTTTTGCCCGTCTCCATGCCCTTGGTATGTATCCCAGTGCTATACTCCCCTTTACCACCCTCAGAAGAGACTCTAAGATAATTCCTAGGCATCTCTGGATTAGTGCTGGGAAAATGCCATCTACTCCGGGAGATTTCAGTTTTTTAAAAGTTCCCACTTCCCACCTTAGTCTAGCTTGGGAGCATACCTCTTTTGCTAGCTTCCAGTTCTCCCCTCTCTTGCCCTTTTATTCGTTGTTGGGGTATTAGGAAGAATGTTGTGGGGTAGGACCCCGGGAAATGAGTTCTGAGAAGCAGGTGTACCCTGTCCTCCTCATATTCGGTAAATGCCCCATCTTTCATCTTCAAACAGACAGAGGATATTCCCCCTCTTTAACTACAGCCTTGTAAAGCCTAGTTGCTTCTGTGGTCTGTTTGATCCTTTCATAGAGTTCCCTGAAGCTATTCCGTTTTGCTTCCCTAATCGCGTTGCTATACGCAGTCAGTGCATTTTTGTACCTCTGCTAGTCCTCGATTTGTTTTGCCCGGTCGAAGAATTTTCATGCTTCTCATTCTGGCCAGGTTCCTTTTCCACCATGGTACATCCCTTGATGACTTAACTGACTTAACCGGACAGCTGGCCCCATATGCGTCAATGACGACTGTGTTGAGGTTTTCCACCACTGTTTCTATCATAGCTTCCGTTCATTAGAGTATTTCCTAGAGTTATGTCTAGTACCTCTTGTCTAGTGCTGGTCACAAATGTTGGAGTGTTCCCTAAGTTATATATTTCTAATTTATTACTAAGAATAAATGCAAGAAGGTACTCACCTCTACGATTGATGTCGCTGCTTCCCCAGACTTTGTGGTGGGCGTTGGTATCACAGCCGAGGAGAAGTGGTAACTCCCAACAAGTTTAAATATTGCAATTTGTAATTTCAACTTGGAAGAAGGCAAGGAATAAGCGAAATGTTTAAATATCGACGTCCTAATAGTTATTAAAATTGATAATACTAGTGAATTGCATCGGAATCTTATAACATAGGAAACGACTTCATAATGTATTATCTTTCAAATAACATGCCATAAACGATCATCCATCCACAAGATTTCATTTCATGCACATGTGTGCAAACCAAAAAATTTGAAAGTCATCAAAATAAAACTGCTCTTATCACGGAAATTGCGTTCACCATTAATTTCACTGGTGCATCCATCCACTCAGCTATGGAAATACCTCGAGAAACATTCCACCAATATACATACAACCATCTCCAAGGAACTGGCAATTTGCCGAATTGACTAATTATGGATTGGCCCGAATAATTGCTGGATGATAGGTTGTAACAAATTGATAGGTTAGATCAGACCTCTACTCGCCGGCTGGCAGTAATTTTAGAAACTGTTTCGTATGCGATCCATTCTGAATGGGATGCATCAAGACTTGGTTGTGCTAACGTGGTCGGAAGATTCTCATTCACCTACTAGCGATAATTACTTCTCATGATAATCAGACTTTATAGTTTTGTATAGATAGAATGCAGTTTTAGGCCGAGTACTGTGTTAATGAGTGATTTTCAGACTTCTGTGGTTTTAAGCAAATAGACCAAACCATGTTCTTTATTTTCTCCTTTCAATAAGTGGAATGAACAACTAGGAGCAGCCCGATTGGTGGCAAACCGTACACGTCTCTAGTATATACAATACAAAATGTAACCTAATCAACCTTTATAATTCTGAATTAGTGAAACTTTTCAAAATTTTATTTATTTTTAAGCATTTTGGTTGGAGCCGCATTTATACTTATATTCAACAGCCAAATAGTTTCTGGAAAAAATAATGTTACCACTGCTTCCAAACGGAATATTTTAGAATAAAATTACTAAACTCAAATTACTGTCTCCCTGTGTTTTTCTGAGAAGTGGCAGACTTTCTGAAAAAAACCTAGTGGGACGAAATTTGGTTGACATATGCAAACTATGAAATTTCACGCGCACAGTTAAGGACATAATAAGACCTACAAGCGCCTGTCAGTGAAGCTGTACTTAAATGTTGGCAGACGTGTACTGTTAATTTTCACCCCATCTTCTGTATTTGGGATAGCCCTACATTCGTGGTTGACCATAGTCAAACTAACCATAGTCGGCAACTTTTACTTCAATAGCAGCAGTATTCATTAGGTTCCACGGCAAAGAACCTGTGAAAAATAGCTTATTCCGGCTCCAGACTTCATTATTGGTTTATTGGATGGAATTCACACCAGTCCCTCAACGTTTTTCTATACTAAGTACTTAATTTTTAATTTTTTAGTTTCGGGCGGCCTTTTCCCCGTAAAGTGCGTTTCCCTATGCTTCTTTCCTATCCCAAATTTTAAACCGGAATTTCCTATCCTTCTACTCGTGAGTGTATTTGGAATAGTTCTAACGTTGAGAGGCAATTTGGGCACCGAAAACTGTTTTGCCTCATAGATCATTTGCTTTTGAGTTTGAGGCTATATGTCTCGAAAAGAGTCTCCCTTAACTCTTCGGAATGTGGACTCTCTAATCTGAAGGCCACGCGGTTATGCTGCCTCAGCCTTCGGGAACTATCTTCCTTGGTGCGCAGACCGATCATTTGCCTTTTATAGAAAGGAAGAAACTAATAGCCTGCGAGTATTAGGATGGAAACAGAGGTTTGGAGCGAGGTACTATGCCTGGTTCAACGACTCTGGGTATCGTGTATCGGGTTGAACAAAGGCACTCTTATTATATTATATTAGATTTAAGTGCCAGCGTTTACATTATTTTCATTTATCTTTCTCTACTTTTTAGTAGATTTCTCTCTTTGTTCCTTTTTGAATACAGATTTGCGTATATTTATGTCGCTTGTTGCTTGGTGTGTAGAGTTCCTCAATTAAAACGAAGAATTTATACATGGACTTGATATCTTTGGTGAATTTGAAGTTCAGTTTAGAGTGACAGGCCGACAAGGCCAGAATATTAAAAGTAATTACCAGGGCTCTTGAAGTATTAACCTGAAGGCGAAGCATGGCCCAATTTTGATATTACCCACTTGGAAAGTACCTTTGTATCCGACAGCATACCATCCACTCATCTAAAAGTATGCTTATTCATGCCCATACAAAGAAAACTGCAGAGTTTAAAAAGGATACCTATTGAGTACGAGTAATTGGACCGAACTCTTGAGTCTGCCCCAAACATGCCACCAAAATCATGCTTGAAGATTACAACAAATAAATAGTCAAACAACCCATACATAAATGTCACCACTTTTTCGATAAATTACTGAAATTAAAGCTGGATATCTATGCTACCTCCACCATGTGTGGAACAAACACCGAGTAATTGACTTAAGGATCATAGGTTGTCACGAGGTGATTTACAGGCTATCTAGTTAAATATGGAGTCGTAAAACTACTCCGAGCAATTTATCAACGTTTTCTCAAGGCTTCGGATGACGAATCAATGGAAGGTTATTGGTAACTAGACGTCATTTTCACCATATATAAGAAAGAAGATATAACTCGATGAAAGAATTGGATTGAACTAACGTCGCTGTGCACCATCTATAAGCTACCTTTGGCCACCACGCTGGACCGGAATATCATCAACCTAATTCAAAGAATATTCACTCCAAATCAGGTATGATTTTCTCTTTGCGGTAGTCGATCGAAAAGCTGTCAAAATATGGGCATCAGCTTGTCGTCGACTTTAAGGTTGCCTATGATAGAATAGACAGGAGAAAACTGGAATAATGGTCGTGGAATAATGCAATATTTCGAATAAGCTAATAAGCTTAACTAGGCTGACCTTCACCAATGTAGTTGAGAGTTTTACCAAACCACGGGAGAATTCTTTTAAATTATACTGTATGTATCTGGGCCTCATATAGGACAGGTGATTAGGGTACAAGGCTAGAACGCTCTCACAGATCGGGATATCGTGATTGTACAATTTCTTCTCCGAAAAAGGAATAGTGCTGGAAATGTGCGTTTGTAAATAGTCTGCCCCGTAAGTTCGTCCTGCAACACACTTTATAGTCAATGGTATTATTCTATATTTTATGATTTTGCAGAACTCAGAGTTAGGTTGGTATAAATTCAAAGAGTTGACTATTGAGCCAGTTAGAGATTTTAGAACTAGGCGTGATTGCAAATCATGCAGAAGTTGTATATCAAGAATTTCGTTTGCCAAAGCCAGGAGATGATTCAATGATTGAAATTCGGGTCTACGACGATGTTGCTGCTTATCAAAAAGTGGTTCAGATGGAAATTGCTGTTCTTATATTCAAAACAGAAAATGCAGGAATAAGTAGGAAACGTTTCGTATAGGTGGATACATTTTTAATCAACGGTGAAACAGATGATCCTTCATCATCATCAACGGCGCAACAACCGGTATCCGGTCTAGGCCTGCCTCAATAAGGAACTCCAGACACCAATTCGATATCCCTAAAACCTGTCTGGCGTCCTGGCATGGCGTAGGCATCTTAAGCAGGGTATGCCTCGTCTTCCTTTTCTACCATAGATATTGACCTTATAGACTTTCCGGGTGGGATCATCCTCATTCATATGGATTAAGTGACCCGCCCACCGTAATCTATTGAGCCGGATTTGATCCACAACCGGACGGTCATGGTATCGCTCATAGATTTCGTCATTATGTAGGCTACGAAATCGTCCATCCTCAAGTAGGCGGCCAAAAATTCGTCGGAGGATTCTTCTCTCGAACGCGGCCAAGAGTTCGCAATTTTTCTTGCTAAGAACCCAAGTTTCCGAGGAATACATGAGGACTGGCAAGATAATTGTCTTGCACAGTAAGAGCTTTGACCCTATGGTGAGACGTTTCGAACGGAACAGTATTTCTAAGCTCAAATAGCTCCGTTGGCTGACAACAACCGTGCGCGGATTTCATTATCGTAGCTGTTATCGGTTGTGATTTTCGACCCTAGATAGGAGAAATTGCCAACGGTGTCAAAGTTGAATTCTCCTATCCTTATCCTTCCCGTTTGACCAATGCGGTTTGATGTTGTTGGTTGGTTCATCTTCGGTGCTGACGCCGCCACCATATATTTTGTCTTACCTTCATTGATGTGCAGCCCAAGATCTCGCCCCATTAGCCGCCTGCAAGATCTGGATGAAGACAGTTTGTTCGTCTGCGGTGGTTCTTCCCATTATATCGATATCATCAGCATAGGCCAGTAGTTGGGTGGACTAAAAGACCACCGTACCTCTTGCATTTACCTCAGTATCATGGATCACTTTCTCGAGGGGTCCTGCTGCTTTTATCTGACCTCGCACATTGGTCAGGGTCAGCCTAGCCAGTTTTATTAATTTCGTCGGGATACCAAATTCTCTCATGGCCGTGTACAGTTTTTCCCTGGCTATGCTATTACAGGCGATTTTAAAGTCGATGAATAGATGGTGCAACTGTTGTCCATATTCCAACAGTTTTTCCATCGCTTGACGCAGAGAGAAAATCTGATCTGTCGCTGATTTGCCTGAAGTGAAGCCTCTTTGGTATGGGCCAATGATGTTCTGGGCGCATGGGGCTATCCGGCCTAGCAATATAGAGGAAAATATCTTATAGATGGTACTCAGCAACGTGATACCTCTATAATTGCTGCACTGTGTGATATCTCTCTTTTTATGTATGAGACAGATAATGTCTCGTTGCCAATCGTCAGGCATTGATTCGCTGTCCCATACCTTGAGCACAAGTTGATGAACCACTTGGTGTAACTGGTCGCCTCCATATTCAACTAATTCGGCTGTAATTCCATCGGCTCCAGGCGACTTATGATTTTTAAGCCGATGAATTGCACGGACTGTTTCTCCTAAACTTGGTGGTGGCAGTATCCATCCATCGTCTTCAGTTGGCGGGACCTCCAACTCGCCGATGTTCTGGTTGTTCAGTAGCTCATCAAAGTACTCAGCCCATCGCTCCAATATGCCCATTCTGTCGGAAATCAGATTTCCCCCTTTGTCTCGGCAGGATGAGCATCGAGGTGTATAAGGCTTCACCTGGTGACTTGTTGGTAAGACTTCCGCGACTGGTGCGGTTGTACTTTCTAGTTCACAGACTTGTTGGTTCTCCCAGGCTTCCTTTTTCCGTCTGTGAAGTCGCTTCTCCGCCCGACGGAATTCATGATAAGTCTCTGCGCGTGCCCGCGTTCTTTGAGAATGCAACATTACTCGGTATGCAACATTCTTTCGTTCCGTTCCTAGCTTACATTCATCGTCAAACCAGCCGTTCCGACTCTTCTTGTGCCTGGGGCCAAGTATGTTTGTGGCCGTATCCATGATAACGTTCTTCAGGTGGTTGCGAAGATTATTTATTGATGCTTCATCTCCAGGTTCTCTCTTGATTGCGGTTATTGCAGGATCCATTTTCCTCTTATAGGTATTGCGGAGGGCTGTGTTATGGATGGCTTCAGTGTTAACTCTCACCTGATTGTCAGAGGGGATTGAAGGTGGTGTTGTTATTCGAGCTCGGGGCACCATGCCAACGAGATAGTGATCCGAGTCTATATTGGCCCCCCTATATGTTCTGAAATTCATCAAGGCTGAGAGGTGGCTGCGTTCGATCAACACGTGGTCAATTTGGTTGAAAGTGGTCCCGTCTGGAGAGGCCCACATATGTTTGTGGACCGCTTTCCGCGCAAACAAGGTACTTCCAACTACCATTTCGTGTGACCCTTCTAATTGAATAATCCGCAGTCAATTATTATTTATATTTTCGTGTAAGCTATGGGAACCAACGTATCGCCTGAATACAGGCTCCTTCCCTACTTGGCTGTTAAAATCTCCAAGTATGATTCTGATATCATATCTGGGACAGGCTTCGAGGGTTCGTTCTACTGCCTGGTAGAAGGTATCCCTCTCCGACTCTGCAGTCTCCTCTGTAGGGGCGTGAACGTTAATGAGGCTTATATTTCTAAACTTGCCTCGCAAGCGCAGAGTGCATAACCGTTCGTTTATATTTTCAAAGCCGATAACAGGAGGTTTCATTTTTTGGCTCACTAAGAAACCTACTCCGAGTACATAGTTTACTGGATGGCCACTATAATATATGGTATAACGGCTCTTCTCCAGGAAACCGGTCCCTGTCCAACGCATCTCCTGTAACGCTGTTACATCAGCCCTATATTGGGACAGGGTATCGACTAGCTGCTTATCAGCTTCATTTCTGTACAGGGAGCGCACGTTCCATGAGAAAATGCGCAAATCGTAATTCCGTTGTCGTTGCTGGGTTTGTCGTTGTATAATCCGTCCAGTCCGAGGCTGCTGTTGTGGGTTCGTAGCAAGTTGTTTTCCGTGTAGGGTTGCCAGCCCTACCCAACCCCCAACCTGGAGGACCAGTTGGAAGAATTTGTCCCGTTTTTAGGCGCGGGAGACTCGCCTTCATCCTTCTCCGTGTATGTTATCTGACAAATAGTCTGGTTTGGTGTTTCGTCACCGTCAAGGTGATGGGCCTCCATTTGCTATGAAGGGAGGTTCGTTTATCTATCAACTCTATCTAGTTGAGAGGTTTTTCTGGTCGAAGACTTGAGTAGGATAATAATGAAAAAAAACGTATAAAATGTGTTTTTGCCTGAGGCAATGGTCTTCCTGAGGAACGGGAAGGTAATTAGTTAATAGAAGGTATTATTGTAGTGCGTTTAGCAACGTATGTGGGTCTGGTTATGATGAAATTTGTCTGTGGATAATAAGTTAAAATTGACAAAATAGGACTTCTGGCAGTAATCCAACCGCATCTAATATAGAAGTACCATAATATAATTATGTTCAACGAAGAACAATTCGATCTCGTGGTTCCGACTGTAGGGTTGATAAACTCACTGATTCTAAGATATATGATCGAATGCAAGTAATTTGATCGTTGCGTTCAATGTCAGAATTTAGTCGAATTTTTGGGCAAACTAGTGGAGATCTGGAATAGCTTGGTTCATAGGTTCCGTTAACGGTGCATGTAGGCTGCCACTGCGAAGACCATTGGTGAAAGGCAAGGAAGACCGGGTTAAAAAAGCGATGAAATCAGAGATGATATGGTTGTTGGGATCAAACTGATCGAGAAAGAAGAAGCAGGTTTGGGGTGTTCCTTCGCTTTATTTTTTTAAGCTAGGACGCGCATGCTAGTTTGTGCCATCTCATATAACTCAGAGACGTTAAGTGCTGTGTCTGTTGGCGAAACGAAATTATTTATATCGCACAAGGTATCAAAAGAGTTGGACCTAAATTTTAGTCAGTGGTGCTCTTACTTCATCTTCACTGCGAACAAAGTTTGAATGGACATTACGCTCGCTCGCATTAGGGCAGGTCAGGTCCTCAGAGATCACCTCCCCGGGGTATATTTGGCCGAGATCATTCGCAGAACTTAGTCTTCTTGTTAAGAAAACGGCTTATTGCTCTTTGAATTTGATGGTTGAAACTTCTTGGTTATTTGGGCCAGAATACGATTGATAATAGCATTCTAAGTTACCTTTTATAGTACATGGCAACGTTCCTCTTTGTGTTGGAATACTACTATTATTACAAACTAAAGCAACTAGTTGTCGTCGGCACATAAATGGTATGAAAACTGTCTATTTGAAAAGTGACGTAATACCTTTAATAGCTTTATGTCGAGGTAACATATACAGTTTTGCGAAATTTTACTGCATATTAAACCATGTAAATAAAATGTTGACATCATAATTGTCGATAATAATTCACATACGAGCGAATTTCGGAAGAACCAGCCCTATTTAAGGGTTTGTGCGAAACAAAACCTTATTAAAATCAGCAATCGACAGACATTGGTCTGTCTATTCGTCTGTTACACGAAACTTACTCGGAAGCGGCTGGAGCTATCATCATCATCATATATTTGAAGATAGCAGCGTGGATAAAGTGGCGTTCCATAACTGGTGTTCTTTGTGCTCAACGTATCAACGAACGTCTCGAATCTAAAATTTACTCCGACGTTGTCCGACTATAAAAGTCAATGAACGGCGTTTTGCAGTAATGGAGACGAAGATGTTGCGTTGGACTAGTGGCGTGACACGTTTTCATCACATCCGAAATGAGGATATCCGCGATCTTTATGGGGTTGCATCGATGATGGAAAAATTGCGGGAGAGGTCTTCTTCGATGGTATGGTCATGCAATTCGTCCTAACGGGAATTCACTTGCCAAGATCGGTCTGAACATGGAAGTCGATAGTAAACGACCAAACGGCAGACCGAAACAACGGTGGCTTAATACGCTGGATGGGAATTTAAAAGCCTCGAGATTGCACCCAGATCAGGCATTCCATAGAGCCAAATGGGGAAAACGGAACACGACGAACCGACCCCACTTGTAAACGGGAAGAAAAAGAAGAAGGGTAGCGTTCTTTTATGTTGGGGATAAGGGAGTATGCTTCCCATACATGCTGAAGGAGAGTATATTTATTTCACAGAATATGGGCATATAAGATATCAAGTTAAGGGGTTTAATTAGGAATTTTCTAAAACGACGTTATTTCTTATATTGCGTGAAATATAGAAGAGTAATTACTCAAAATATGTAACCCAAAAACCGATACAAGTCCCGTTCTCAGAAGCTATCCAACCGGAAAGCCTAAGCCTCAAAATGCATCCTATTCCAATATCTCCTCAAAAAGTATTAATCGAGCGCTTTTATTTGATGCCTTACAACTAAAATTAATAACACTGGAGGTTATTAAAAAATATATTTTATTGATCTTTATGTTCCTAATACTAGTACAGTTCCAGCTAGACTCACTATTTCTAATACTTAATGCTATCTTAACACCTACGATGCTCGCTCCATTGTTTACTTTTCCCATGATCTATTGTTTTGTGCATCTGTTATGCAGATGCACCTGCAATATTGTTATGCTGTTAAATTCGATAATGTTTATGATTCTATTAAAATGATTCATGTTCACAATGTTTGGCTTAATAATTCTCATGGGAATTAACTGTGAATGGAAGATAAGCTTGGCGACCCAAGCGGATATTTAACCTCTCCCCTATTTAACTTAAAATTCTCCGAAATTTTACTGGATTGCGAGCTTTTTACAACAATTTTCAATTTTTTGTGTCCATGATATAGGTTAAGTATTATGATAAATAGTATTAACAGAAATGCGATTACAATTGAACCAGATAGGTAATTTATATTTTTGTGAAATTTTAAAATATTGATATGTTCCAAGTTTTTCTTATTTTCTAAAACTATCTCTTTGAAATCAATGTTTTTGGGGAAATTATAATCCGTATTTTCATTATAAAAGAACCTGTCAATAAATTTTACATTTGTGTTACCAAAGGTTTGATTTAGTATCTGGATTGTACAGTTATTGATGTTGATTAAATAGTTACCATTTAGGTATATGTCTCTGTCGTCACAATAATTAACAATATTAGTTTGTTTAAGATTCTTACAGATTATAGTGTTATCATCAACCTTCACAATTTCTGTTCCAGCATTTTCTACAAGTACGCAATTATTTCTTGTAATACAATTACTCAATGGTTTCAACTCCCTTTCATAATTCAAGTTTTCATCGTAAACATATTTTGTTCCATTTATTTCTATAAAATACTGATCTTCTAACATTGCTTGTAAATTATTCGTAGTGGGTAACGATGTAATTAGTTTGTACTCTTCAATTTTGTAAGAATTTGGAATTTTAAGGGCCAAAATTATTGTGTTTTCCTTATACTTCAGTAGTCCGTGGCTTCTGGAATACGACTCAAGAAGTCTGCAACCTTGTTTTCCTTACCTTCGATATACTCTATATCAAACTGATACTCTTGTAGTTTCAGTAACCACCGTTGATTACGTTGACTAAATTCTTTCCCTTTATACTTCTTTGTCATATACTTTACTGGTAAGTGGTCTGTTATAAGTTTGAATCGATTACCCCACAAGTAGGGACGGAAATATGTTATAGCCCAGACAACTGCTAAAAATTCTTTATCGGTAACAGAGTAATTTTTCTCATGATCATTTAGCGATCGAGAGGCATAACACACAGGTTGATTATTCTGTGTTACCACGGCCCCTATCGCATAATTGCTTGCGTCGGTGGTGAGTGTAAAAGGTTTATCGAACTCGGGAAATTTTAAAATCGGTTGTTTAGTCAAGACTAATTTTAGTTGTTCGAATGCTTGAATATATTCTGGATCACTAACATTAATTTTTTTGTCCTTTTTCAGGTATTTGATCATCGGGTGTGCAATTTTTGCATTGTCTTTTACAAATTTTCTATAATAGCCTGTAGCACCTAAAAATCCCCTTAATTGTTTAATTGTTGACGGTAATGGATACTCTTGTATACATTTTACCTTATTTGGGTTAGGCTGCATACCCTCGGCTGTAAGGATATGTCCAAGAAATTCGGTGTGTTTTTGCATGAAAGAACATTTGTCAAAACGAATTTTTAAATTATGGTCAGATAAAATTTGGAATATTTTTCTTAATGCCTTAATATGCTCTTTTAGGCTAGTGGAGAATATGAGAATATCGTCTAAGTAGACGATGCAGATTACGCCTACGCAGTCTCGAAGTATATAGTTCATAAATCGTTGGAAGGTCCTTGGGGCATTCTTCAGCCCAAAGAGCATTCTAAGGAATTCGTATAGGCCGTCGGGTGTAACGAAGGCAGTTTTGTGGATATCCCTCGGATGTACTTTTATTTGATAATATCCATGAACCAAGTCCACGGCTGAAAAATATTGTGCTCGTCCGAGCTTATCTAATAGACTCCCTATGTTAGGTAGAGGGAATTGATCATCCTCTGTGATTTCGTTTAACGCCCTGTAATCTACGCGCATGCGGAATTTTTGTTTACCTGATTTATCTACTTTTTTTTGGTACGATTACAATAGGTGAGGCATATCGGCTGTGTGATTTCCGAATTATCCCCAGTTTCTCAAACTCCCTCACTTACCGGCGGATTTCCTTCTCGTGTTTTGGAGGAAGACGGTATAGCCTCGAATGGATTGACTGATCCGTTTTTGTTTTTATTTCGTGCATAATTGTGTCGGTGTTAGTTAAAGGATCCCCTTCCTTGTAAATTAACCCACTAAATTCCTTCAATAATTTTTCCATTTCACTTTTTTCTTCTTTATTTAAATGACTTAAGTCAACTTCCCCTTGTTCGGCATTAAGTTCAAAGCACTTGAGATTTTCTTCATTTTCTGAAGAATCTATAGATATTTTACTACCATTATTTAGGATGAGACATTTATTCTCAAAATCGAAGATTTTCACAATTTTGGATAATATGTCCATTCCGATTAAAAAGTCATACGACTTCCCTAAATAATCCCTCTTATACCATTTGATTCTACCTTTTGGATCAAAGTTAAATTCTGTTGGAATATTTGTAATTACTCGTTCAACGCTTTCCGTGGTTGTATGATTTATAGTCTGCAAACGGATGTTAGTCTTATCGAAGATTTTAAACTTGCTACAATCTACTCTAGCAGAGTTCACAATGCTCATTGTTGAACCTGTATCTATCAAGCACTTGTACAATTTATTATCAATGGTAAGATCAGCAAAGATTTTGTTTCCGAGGCCTAATTCAGAAAAAACTCTGGTTCAATATTATGAACCTCCTCGTTTACTGAATTAGACCCGGGTGATGGGTCATTTCTATTTTGGTTTGATCTTCTATGGGCCACGGTACCTATCTCTATAGGTTCAGGTGGTGGTCGCCTAATCTGGTCAGAACGATTCCAGGAATGTTGTCTATGTTGAGTAGAATTGTTATTACTTCTAAACCCAGAATCTCGGAAGTTATTTAGTCGAGAATTTTGTCGATCTTGCCAAAAATGTCCCGAGCTACGTCTGTATTGATTTGATTCTACCCTGTTTGGTCTACCAAAATTTGAATTGTATTGTCCATGATTACCGGATTGTTTCTGTCTATTGTCCTGTTTGTTATGGTGTTTTCTATAATCCTGACTGTTATAATTCTTTCTTTCCTGATATAGTGTTTCTCGGTCTAAATTATCTTGATTGTAGCCCACGTACGAGTATAAGATTTCTTTTACTTCATGTAAATCAAACAAATTTTTTATATCACGTGACAAATTACCACTAACTATTTGCTTAATTCTATTCACTAATAACGCGTAGAAAGTTTGGCGAGTTTCCGCTGTATTCGATTCATAAGTGGCGAATGTATTGATTTCTTCTATAATATATTCAATTTTAGAGTTAAGCTCGGAAATAGAACTTACTTTGAGTTGCGTTATTCTTCTCGAAAGGTCCTTGTAGTTCGTAGATGGTCGAAAATGTTGTTTGAGTAAATTTCTAGCCGACTCCCAGTTTTCCGGACGATTATTTAACAAAAGTTCCTTTGCCGCTCCTGTAATTTTTATGTTATAAATTGCCTGCCAGGCTTCTTCCCGTGATTCCTCATCGATGGCACTAAGATGACTACCAACGGTTGTTAAAAACTGCGTTAGCTGCTTCCTGTCTTCCGAAAACTCTTTTATGTAGGCAATTTGTTTTATTATTGTTTCTGTTCGATTTGGCCGTTGCAGACTAGCTAAATTCTCCAAAGCTGCTATCAATCGTTGCGCTAATACGTTATCCATTTCTTGAAGGATGCGTCGATGGTCAATAGCTAGTCTGTCTCTACGTTGAGTTTTGAGGTGAGTCTATTTCCCTGCACTTTTATATTAGATTTTTTTTAATTGATTAAACGAATCGCGACGCTCGATTTTTTTAGTTAAAACAACTTTGTTTCTAAAAAATTGCGCCGGTTCTTGAACGAATTTAAAGCACGTAACTTCGCGTATCACTGGATCCTGCTCGATGCATGGATCCTACCGACTGCGCCACTAAAATTAATAACACTGGAGGTTATTAAAAAATATATTTTATTGATCTTTATGTTCCTAATACTAATACAGTTCCAGCTAGACTCACTATTTCTAATACTTAATGCTATCTTAACACCTACGATGCTCGCTCCATTGTTTACTTTTCCCATGATCTATTGTTTTGTGCATCTGTTATGCAGATGCACCTGCAATATTGTTATGCTGTTAAATTCGATAATGTTTATGATTCTATTAAAATGATTCATGTTCACAATGTTTGGCTTAATAATTCTCATGGGAATTAACTGTGAATGGAAGATAAGCTTGGCGACCCGAGCGGATATTTAACCTACATAACCATATTGTGGGAAAAAGATTTTTTTGTTCTCATGCATTACTCTGCTCGGTTTTTGCCAGACATTTCCTTGATAATCGTTTCCGAAGAAATTGTGTTTGTAAATACTTTCTTTTTAGAAGAGTTATGTATTTAACTGCTAGTTTGACTGTCACACCTGGTCGTATTTTAGAGATGAATAGCGTACAAGTATATTATTCACTCACTCAACTTAGTAGCAAAATTCATCCTAATGTAAACACCAGAAGTAAATTCATTCACAAATTGAGGGATCTCCATACTCCTCACGAATCAGTCGTATTTTCTCAGGTATTTAAATGCAATGCTTTCTTGTGCATGACGAGCGAATTCGTGGATAATTTCAAGATCAATGGGTTCTATGAAGTAGCCACTTATTCATTATCTTCGGATTGATTAAGTGATTGGTCGCCCATTCATAGGCTCATCTATTCAATGAAAATCCATAGATGCATGAGTCTGTAATGTAGATTCCCTGCATGCACTGAATCCGCCGCTTTGTGTTTGATTCATTCATGAAAAAATAGCGTTTCATGCAAGTAATTACCAGCACCAATTGACGGCCGAATTCTCAATGGGCTCTTTGAAGCGCACACATGGGCAATGAATCAATTTTCTTCTGTAGCGGTTGTTAAATAATTTCTTATATTGACCACACCAATATTGGGAACAGTTGTAATGCATTGGTGAAATTGATTTTAAAAATTACGGCGTTAATTGGAGTGTACCATTGAGTTTTTCCCTTGTTTGGAGTTGAAATTCTACCGGAATTTTACCTTGGATGAATCTAGTTCCCACAGAGTTTCGGCAAGTAATTCAACTACAATTGAAAATTGGATAAATATGTAAAAATGGCTAACGGTGAAGAAAGAACCGGAAGGGAACATATCCCCCCATAGATAAAGATGCAATTAGAGGCTGCAAATGCAAGTAATTAGTAACTACCTTCCACGTTCAAAAATAAGAGCAAATAATGCGCTTTGTATGCTGACAATGAATACTAATTATTACTACTTGCATATTAATATGTATTTATTAAATTGGAATGTGCTAAATAAAGATTTTTTTTATTCTGGAACGTCTTTGAATATTTCCAGCCTTGAAAAAATTCGAAAATCATCCCTTGCGGCTAGTCATATTGAAAAAATTGGTAGAAAAACCTATTTTAGTGGGAGGCAGCAATTACGCTCCAGGGGAATCAATATTGAAATAAAAGGCGCAAAAAGATTGAATTGTTCTGCTTTCAGTCATGGGAACTATGAAAAAAGTAAATATTGTCCTATAATTCGACTGTTGAAAATATAAACGAGAGCAATTATTTTGCAAGTTAGTTGTGAAAGGAGGTAAATGTTTTGACAGAAATCAAAGAAAGCTGATTAGAGCTAATGTGGCTGGGTTAAACAACTTGAAGTGTTCGATAATAGAGAGAAGTTACAAATCTCATTGTTCTCGATGAACAAATTACCTATCCGTCGATTATATGGGAGAGAGACCGTCATGGATGATAGGGGATATTTTTACAAATTAGTTCAATGAAAGAGTCAGGAATCATCAGAGCTTCAGCTTGCATTATCAGAAACGTAGGTGAAAAAAAGTCCGCTCAAGATATCACGTTTACCATAATTACAAATTGTTCCAAAGTTTTCAAGAGAGTAAGATGACTTCAAACAATACTGTACTATGTCTAGATTAAAGACGGTGTCCTGATAGGTAATATTCTTGTTGAACAACAACGAGAGCGACGGAGAGAATGATGATGATGACAATAATGACACTTCAATAAGAATACTCGATAGGGAAGAAATCAACTAACTAATTTGCAAATAATTTGATCAAAGTCAATTTTGCCGGGTGAAGTACAATATTCTTTACACCGAAACGAAAATTTCTTCGAAAAAAGACAAAAACAAGCCCCGCCGACAAAAATAACATATAACCTTAAAAATTTGGAGATTAAAGATACTTATATATAAAGTAAGGGAGGGGGCTTAATTATTTGAACATAGATATTTTCCGTAAATGTGAACTTCGCATCTGCGATTTTCACATTACGTTGCAGGTATTTTTGAAAGTAACTTCTGTTCATATTAATATGAAGAATTCTAGGAACAATTATTGATTAACAGTGCAAACAAAAAGTTCCCTGGTTGGGCGCTCTCGCGATTTTATTGAGTGACAAAAGTATTTTAACATCGGCTATAATTATTTGAACATTGTGCTAAATGTGACGTGAGTATTGAAAAGTTTTTTCTTAATAACTGGACACGAATATGGTCTAATTGGGGAATTCATAGCCATAATATCATTCAATAACAGTTGATGAATAATTTGTTGCAGGGTAAAATAAACAAACAGGGAAACCGGAAGCTAGATGTTTTAGGTATAAAAGATGTTGTGTTCCCCTATGTAAAGAGCAATGAGTACATGACACTTCCATATGCGCATAATTAAAAACTCAACTGCGCTCTACTTTTTAAAGAGCCATTTTCGCAAATAATCCAGAAATAGTGGAATAATAATCTACTTCATACGCTTGACACTAGGAGTTCAACACTATTAGCAAATGTGAAGAAGTTAACCTACAAACAAGTCGGGAAACTAAAAGCTGGACGCTCCAAGAATGAGGTTTTATGTGTTTCTCTCATAAACACATTTGAGTGAACATGTATCCCTTTAGTGCCCAGCACGAAATATATGCATATATGTATTATATTCTGTGAGAAAATTAGCGGCAATTTTGACCTATTATAACTTCGTTAGTAATAGTTACAGCCTATATTGCTACAAAACTTTTTGATTCTAGGATGAACCTAAAGGGGTTTCGCAGCTAATTACCAAAAATTATAGTAGTATACTATTTTAACTTTGCTTAAACAAACGTCTGTATAGAGGGTATAATGTCTAGGGACTATATAGTGGCAGCCTCCTGACCTTTTTCAGATTTTTCAGTTGGGTAGTTTCTGAGAATGTGCCCGTGAAAGAAATGATCATTTTCAACCACCCGCACTCCCCACCTTTCCGAGAAATTAAAACTAAAACTTCCGGCTTCGGAAAGTATTAACTGAGACCTTTCATTTGATACTCCACATGACTATAATTAGCGAAAAAAATGTACACCCCCGTTTTGCATGTATGGGGATTACGACCCCCCCCCCTTAAATTCGACGTAACATGATGTAACTGTATGTGCGCACGTTCATATTTCCCCCAGTTTCCACTAGATAGATAGATTGATAGATAGCTTTATTAGTGTAAATCAATTCATGTACAGATACAATCAATATTTAAGTGATACAGACTAAGTCTTTTCAGCTATGGTAAGTTGTGCAGTATAAACAATCTTAATAAGTGCAATCGCTTCAATTCTCAAAATTCCCTAGGAAAATTTAAAAAAAACCTAGCTTGAAGTTTCCACTAAATTTGGTGTCAATTGCTATAACATAACCGTTTCCGAGAAAAATTCGTTAGTTCTACACAACCCTAAACAATTCGAAATACCGAAAGCTTGTCGAGTAATTCATTGGCAAACTTGATGCCAATGTTGCACCTGGCTACGATGGTTTCCTAAACCTCTTTTTGCTGAAAAATGGTAAGTCCATTTCCCTTCCCCTATTTTTTATTTTCAACAAAAGCCTTAAACAGAATCATTTTCCCAGTTTGTAGAAAGAGGCTCTCATCATCCCAATTCACAAAGTGGCGACCGTATGCCTGCTGGGAATTAGCATCCCATTTCCCCCCTCTTCTTCTATGCTAAAATCTTGGAAGGATGTATTAGCAACTGGTAGTCCGCCCACTTTGGGCACCACATAGTGAAAGAGCAACACAGCTTTGTTAAACGTAGGTTCACTACTTCCTACCTGCTTGACTTTACAAACTTTTTCGCCCAAATGTCTAAATTCACAACAAAAAGTACATAGCATTCACACTGATTTCGCTAAAGCCTTCGAGACTGTAAACCTACTCTCATCTCTAAGCGCTCCTACTCCTACTCTCATCTCTAAGCGTTTCCATACTACTCGTTTTATGGCTTGCCTCGTACCTTTCCAGCCAATCCTGCTGCGTCTCTTTGCACAAGTGCGCTACACTGCCCGCTCATTACCCCCTCCTCTAGCGCCCCACAGGGATCGATGCTTTGTTATTTTTAAGGTTGCAAAACAAAACCTTATTAAAATCGGTTCAGAAACGACTATACCGATTGACACGAAGGTGGGAACTGTGGACCCCAAGACATGCATTGAGTGACATTGAGATACATGTAAAAGGGTATTGAAAATTTTTTTTCACCAAATATAGTCATGTGGGGTATCGAATGAAAGGTCTCGATTAGAACTTGTCAAAGGCAGTTTTGGGATTTGTTTTAAAGGCATGGAGTGGGAGGCGTCGAAAGTGATGACTTCTTTAACGGACCCATTCTCAGAATCTACCAAACCGAACAATCTAAAAAAAATCATCAAGCTGCCTCTATATGGTCTCAAAATACTCTCCATATCAATATCCGTTCAAATTAAGTTAATAATAGTATATTACCATATTTTTGAGAAAATTGAGTAAAACCTCCCTTAAGTGTATCCCAGAGTTATAAAAGTTGGTAGTAGTATAAAATATAATATGAAGCATATTATCCCCAAGTTTTATCAAAATCATATTATTAGTAACAAACTTATAGTAGCTCAAAGTTGACTTTACCGTGTAAATTTGCTGCAATTGAATATCAATATCACACTAAAGTGGGTATTCAGATATGCTAAATGCATATACATAAGGGGCTACGTACAAATGGGATAGTTCTACACTTAAATATATTCACAGAAGAAGCAAACAAAACCTTTCATACCTGAAGTGCGCAGCTTCCGGTTTCCCGACTTGTTATTTTTTATCAACGATCTTACCCCCTCCTTATGTGTCCCTATTTGCTCTATGCCGACGACCTTAAACTGTTATCCACTATATCGTGGCCTATGGACTATGTTTCCCTTCAATTTGGTGCTCGACTAATGGTGCGCTAAACATCAGAAAGTGTCACTCTATGTGCCACTTTCTAAAATCCTTCCCCACTTCTTTCTCCTACTCTCTTAACGGACATTCCTTATCCTGCTTAAATTCCACTCAAGACCTCGGAGTCACTTTTGACACCCATTGCCTCGAAGTCACCAATCGAGCGGCAAAATTGTCAGGCTTTATAATTTGCTCCTTCTCTGATTTCGACTCCATTTAATCCTCCTTAGCTCTCTTCAATTCTCTCGTAAGGAATACCCTCGAGTACTGCTCCGTGATCAGGTCACCTTCCCATAACTGTGATTGTCTTACCCTTGAAAATATGCAAAGTAAATTCACTCGTTCCCTATTCTTTATTAAGAGTTTCCCTTGTGTGGACTACCCTTCTCGCCTCCACTTTTTGGACCTCCATTCCTAAAACAGCGTAGATCCTATCTGAATTTTTTAAACTTTCTTCGGGTCTGATAGACTGTTCCGCCGTTAACGACATCACCTGCTCTTCGCAGAGCTCAAAGTCTACTTTCATTCCCCGATTCCTAGGCTTTGCCGAAATTACAATGCACAACAGCTTGTCCCTTTTAACTTTTCTACTTTAAGTATTTTTAAGCATAGGATAAAATTATTGCTTTCTCCTCCTCTTGAGGACAATAAGTAATTGGAATTTACTCTGTTTGTTGCACGTTAAATTAATATGTCAACTATTCTCGTTAGATATGACGCCAGCATCTTATTTGCGAGATTTCAGATGCAGGAAATTCGCGCGAAATTGATAAATTTGAACTGCTGTAACTTTGCTACTAATGACTGACTTTCCATGTAATTTGGCACGCGTATGCCACATATGCCTCTATATGGTTGGTGCCTTTACCTAGGAGCAAGCTCTTCAATCAATTTCTAAAAGTTGGTAATATATATAATACATAATTTGAGCAGATATCGGAATGGGACATATTTTGAAGTCTAGATTTCATATAAATTCACCATCTTGATTTGTTTTGGATTCTTGGGTTGGGTAGTTTCCGAAAATGAGTCCTGTCTCACGTACCCCTGCACCTTACAATTCACGTCAAAATTAATATCAGATTCCGAAAGTGCTAATTGAGACCTTTCATTTTATATCCCACGTGACTGTAATCGATGAATAAATCTTGAATCCCCCTTTTGTATATATGGGGACCCCCATTTAAACTCCACGCAAGTTTATGTCACTCACTGTAAGCGTAGGATTTTCTAGTTCCACCAAATTTTCTTCGGACCGTTGTACCCACTTTGGAGAAAAATACGTGAAGGTGAAGGTAGGGTAGGTAGGTAAGGTTTTGTTTTACACACAACCTTAAAAAAAGCTTAGAAAAAGTAGATTCTTCATGAAAGGAGTTTTAATAATTCGCTCGAATATAAATTATTATCGTTAATTATGATGTCAGCATTTTACTTGCATCGGTTAAGATGCAGAAAATTCGCATGAAATTGGCAAGTTTGAGCTGCTATAACCTTTACACTAACAGCCGCATTTCCGTGAAACTTGGCACACGCATGCACGATACTAATTTAGTTCTCTTAGGTGGGTGGTTTTTCAGTCATTTTTTTGAAGTTGAAAATATACCATTAGTAAGTTTATTTGAACAGTAAACGGAATTGGCGTAATTCTCATTGTACACATCCAGGTGTTGAATCACTGTCGCAGCCTCACCTTGCAGAGGCGTCTTTAAGTACTGGAGCTTTTCAACCGCAGATAACGCTTCGTTGCGATGAATCAAGAGAACATGTCGTTGAACATGCGCCACTCGCTGTACTTCCCGTCAAACTTCGAGATCGACAATCGCTCCAATTGTACCCGATTTGTTGTTGATAGAACACTACTGTCACTACTGTCACTATACTACACACACTATATTGTGCCTGATGGATTCGTACCTCACCATGCCCGTTTTAAATCACGTGAGCAACATCCTGCCTTAATAAAGAACTCCAGATATCCCGGTTTTGCGCCGAGGTCCACCAATTTGATATCCCTAAAAGCTGTCTGGCGTCCTGACATACGCCATCGGTCCATCTCAGGCAGGATCTGCCCCGTCTTTTAGATATTTCCCTTGTAGACTTTCCGGGTGGAATCATCCTAATCTCTACGGATTAAGTGACCCGCCCACCGTAACCTATTGAGCCGGATTTTATCCACAACTTGACGGTCATGGGATCGCTGACAGATTTCGCCGTTATGTAGGCTACAGAATCGTCCATCCTCATGTAGGGGGTCAATAATTCTTCGGAGGATTCTTCGCAATTTTTCCTGGTAAGAACCCAAGTCTCCGAGGAATACATAAGGACTAGCAAGATCACTGTCTTGTACAGTAAGAGGTTTGACCCGATGGTGAGACGTTTCGAGAGGAACAGTTTTTGAAAGCTGAAATAGGCTCTGGTGGCTGACAACAAACGTGCGCGGATCTCATCATCGTAGCTGTTATCGGTTGTGATTTTCGACCCTAGATAGGAGAAATTATCAACGGTCACAAAGTTTTATTCTCCTATCTTTATTCTTCCCGTTTGACCAGTGCGGTTTGATGCACCAACAGGTTGGTTCGTTTTCGGAGCTGACGTTGCCACCATACAATTTGTCTTGCCGTGATTCATGTATAGCCCAAGATCTCGGGCCGATTACCACCTGCTGGATCTGGATGAAAGGAGTTTGTACTTCTCGGGTGGTTCTTCCCATGACGTCAATATCGTCAGCATAGGCCAGTAGTTGGGTGGACTTAAAGAGGATCGTACCTCTTGCATTTACCTCAGCATCACGGATCACTTTCTCCAGGGCCAGGTTAAAGAGGACGCATGATAGAGCATCCCCTTGTCGTAGACCGTTGTTGATGTCGTATGGGTCTGCAGAGTGATTCTACTGCTTTTATCTGGCCTCGCACATTGGTCAGGGTCAGCCTAGTCAGTCTTATAAGTTTCGTCGGGATACCGAATTCTCTCATGGCCGTGTACAGTTTTACCCTGGCTATGTTATAATAGGCGGCTTTAAAGTCGATGAATAGATGATGCAACTGTTGTCCATATTCTAATAGTTTTTCCATCGTTTGCCGCAGAGAGAAAATCTGATCTGTTGCTGATTTGCCTGGAGTGAAGCCTCTTTCGTATGGGCTAATGATGTTTTGGACGTATGGGGCTATCTGGCCTAGCAAGATAGCAGAGAATATCTTATAAATTGTACTCAGCAACCTGATACCTCTATAATTGCTGCACTGTGTGATATCTCCCTTTTTATGTATGGGACAGATAATGCCTCGCTGCCAGTCGTCAAGTATTGATCCGCTATCCCACACTCTGAGCACATGTTGATGAACCACTTGGTGTAATTGGTCACCTCCATATTTAACCAATTCGGCTGTAATTCCATCGGCTCCTGGCGACTTATGATTTTTAAGCCGATGAATTGCACGGAATGTTTCTCCTAAACTTGGTGGTTGCCCGTGAAGAACGTTAACGCACCCTTAACGAGTGGCAAGTTTCTTGGCAAAATGAGCCAAGGGGCAAGTGGACTGCGCGGCTCATCGACAAATTAGACCCGTGGTTGAACAGAAAGCACGGTGAGATTGATTACTTCCTTACCCAACTTCTAAGTGGGCATGGAGGTTTTCAGTCTTACCTGCACAGGGTTGGGAAGGCGCGATCTCCTGATTGTGTGTTCTGCAATAGAGTGCCGGATGACGCTGAACACACCTTTTTCTCTTGCGAGAGGTGGGATGGCCTCCGCCAGCAGCTTTATGCAGACACAGGGGAGCTCTCTCCAGACAACATTGTCAGAGAGATGCTGAAGAGCACTGGCAGCTGGAATCGTATTGCGCATTATGTTCGGGCTCTTCTTACTACGAAGAAGATTGAACTCGACCGGCAGAGGGATCGGACGGTAAGGGGTTCCCTGAACTAACAACTCCCTTCCTCCCCTCCCCTCCCGTTGGTGAAAGGAATTCCCTGACTTGAAGGCTCCCAAAGCCGGGAGAGCGGGAGGGCTAGCCCGAAGTAATGTGTCAAACGGTTCCAGGCTAGTTCTCTGATGACAGGGAGGTGTTTAGTTGGTAGTCCGCCAGCGTGCTTTTGCGGGAGTCCAACACTCTGTGCGTAAACGCATTCACCTACCCTACTCCAAAAAAAAAAAAAAAAAAAAACTTGGTGGTGGCAATATTTGTCCATCGTCTTCAGTTGGCGGGACCACCAACTCGCCGATGTTCTGGTTGTTCAGTAGTTCATCAAAGTACTCAACCTCTCAGATTTCCCTCTTTGTCTCGGCAGCATGAACATCGAAGTGTATAAGGCTTCATTTTGCTGATTTATTGGAGAAAGTTGTGAGCCTGGTGCGGTTGCTCCTTGTAATTTTCTAGTTCACAGGCCTGCTTCTCCGCTCGAAGAAAATCGTCCCCGGGCGTGCCCACGATCTTTGAGAATGCAACATTACTCGGTATGCGGCATTCTCCCGTTCCGTTGCTAGCTTACATTCATCGTCAAACCAGTCTTTCCGACTCATTTGTTGATGCTTCATCTCCAGGATCTCTGTTGACTGCGGTTATTGCGGCATCCATTTTCCTCTTATAGATGTTGCAGATGGCTGTTTTGTGGATGGCATTAGTGTTCACTTTCACCTGATTTTCAGGGAAGTGATGAAATACGAGCTCGGAGCACCATGCCAACGAGATCGGTGTGATCGGAGTCTATATTGCCCCGACAATATGTTCTGACATTCGTCAAAGCTGAGAGGTGGCCGCGTTCGATCAACATGTGGTCAATTTGGTTGAAAGTGGTTCTATCTGGAGAAGCCCACATATGTTTATGCACCGCTTTCCGCGCAAACCAGGTACTTCCAACAACAATGTCGTAGGACATTACTAATTGAATAATCCGCAGTCCGTTATCATTTGTATTTTGAAGTAAGCTATGGGAGCCAACCACGAGTTTATTACCATCATTATTTACAAAATCAAGCCTAACACCTTGCATGCAAATTACTGCGGGTTAACATTATACTCTAGATATAGATACCATTAAATAGATTAAAATGAGTTGTATTTCTTATCTTAAAGACACCCCACGTGACTATACTTTGTTGAAGAAACTTTTACACCCCCTTTTACATGTATGGAAACCTCTCTTAACTTCCAGATAAAAAGATGTAGCTCTCTGAATGCGTGGCCGTTCACATATTTCCACTAAATTTGGTGTCAATCGGTACAACCTTTTCTGTGAAATGTGCGTGCGACAGATAGACTGACAACCTGTTTGTCTGACGAACGAACAGACTGACGGACACAATCAATATAAAAAGGCGAGGAAAGAACTGCAACACTTCAAGAGGTTACACAAGGAAGCGGACTCCGGTCCATGGAGTGTGCATACAAGACAGACATGGCATCAATCAAGGATAAACGCTCACCACCGATCACCAACCCTGATTTGCTACGGGATATTATTAGTGCCCTATTCCCAGAAGTTTTAAATGAATCGAACCTACCCACTGCCTAGGTAGATTTCGATGAGATTCCCGACGTAACCACTGAGGAAATCCTGGAAGCCACCAGGAAGATTGTGGAAAATAAAGCTCTGATAGTGAGAGTCAAAACAGTTCAAGGGGGTTCACTGAAACATTTACGACGTGCCTCAAAGATGGGATTTCCCTGGAAAAGTGGAGGAAACCGAAGCTTATGCTAATCATGAAGCCAAATAAAGCTTTCAGTAATACTTCATCTTATAAGCCTATATACCTATTAAACGACATCGCAAACTTTTCGAACGTGTCATCTTCAACCACAGAAAGGGCGGTCTTCCAGGTAGGCATCTTGGATTCCGAAAGGCAATCAATATCTACTGTCAATGCAATCAGAAGGTGACAATATTGGGGAGGATTACTCTCGAAGTGAAGAATACCTTTGATACTACAAAATGGAATAAAGTAATTGCGACTTTAGTCGAATTAAGCACTCCTAAATACCTGGTGCGCACTGCCATAGAGATTCTTCGCAAGAGTGTACATACGCTAATGCGTTATCATTTGGACGATGGACCTAAGAAACATAGGGCAACCTGTGGGGTTCTACTAGGATCAGCTCTCGGCCCTCTTTCTTGGCTAATAATGTGTGATGGAACTTTGAAGTTAGAGCTGCCCAAAAGGTGACCGTTATCGGTTTCGCAGATGATAGCATGGTGCCACACGAAATCAAGGAGACCGATAATTGGATAAATGAAGGAATCTATGAAATGATAGAGGAAATCAGGTTTTATTGCACACAAAATCTTAAAAATTTCAAGCTCCCAAATTGAGGACAGGAACAGGTAAATAAGGAAGGAAATCATTTATGTAGTAAGAAAACAAGGATGGAAGGGTGGGGAACACAAGCAACTGCAATATTAATGGGAGAGTAATTTCCCATGGATTGAGTTTTCATATACTTGCAGTAATAAGATATGTCAAATGTTAGGTGGGTGAAAATAGATTAAACGTGCTCTTAATAGTCGTCTTAAATCACAGGTCATATCACATTATCCAAAGTACGCGTTACGAATGTTTTCAAAAAAATCTTAATCGCGAAGGTGATACAAATAATATCAAATAAAACTTCGCCCACGTTCACCCCCAGTTATGTACATTTCACGGCTTTCTTACTCTTCAGGGAATGGAAGTTCCATCGCTTGCTCCCTTCTAAGCCGTTTCAAATAAAAAGGATACATGTTACGCATTTACGTATGCACATACGAATGAAATTCCTTTTCAGTTACTGAAAGCTAACCTCATTGTAATTTTTACACGGGGGTGAAAAATAAAGTTACCAAATGTACACCAAAAAGCAGCAAATGTATAAAGTTGATTTCGGGGTATTTCTTTTGATCTAATGTATCCAAAGGAAATATTCGCACGAAAAATTCCGGCAAGCATTTTACATTTCACTTTCAGTAAAAGCTTTTTTCTTCGCGGTGCTGATGGCGCTTTATTCTCTTTGTTCACGCGTTGTTAACGGAGGAATTTCTTAATCTGTGATTTCAAAGGGATTTTTTTCAAGCGTTTCTGACCTTATTTAGAAGCCCCGGTCTTTTAATAGCTGGCAGAACTGAGAACAGGATTGAATTCAAGGGTGTTTATTCCTTTTCATTTTCTTCCTGGCTGCAAAGGCATTGTGCCATGGTAGGTAGTAATATAATCAAGGTGTACGGAAGCCGGAAAATTGGAAAATTTTACTATCGTGGTTTGAAAATTACGTGATTACTTCTCTCGCCAACAACTGTGAAGTGGTACAGGCTGAAGTAAATTCCTGCACAAAAGTACATGAAATATGAATATTCACAATTAACATCTGCTAAAACAATGCCCAGTATCATCATCATCGCTGGAGTAACTGATATTGTATGCACTTCATTGTTATTTAGTAAGCTGACGATGTGGTGACTTGTGCTCATTTCTTCGCTTTATCTTTTAAGTGCACTTCAGCCCAGATCTTTCATAATAAGAGCGTGTGTATACTTAAACGGCTGAAAGCAATTGCATTTGGAAGTTACTGCTTTGAAGTTGTGTTCCCAGAGTGAGTTACAATATGGCGGTGGCCGATGCAAATAGTTTCTGCAAGATTACAGAATATTTTGACGAAAAATTTTTCGAGGAAGCGCTTTCAAAAGGATTGGGCTGCAGAAATCTTCGAATCATTCGATTGAAGTTTTCAATGGGAGCCGAGGGCGGTGATTATTTTTCCAGTTGGCTTTACCGTGTTGAAGCTCTTTATTCAGTGGAAGACTCTACAGCCAAGAAGATTTCTTTAATATGCAAGATGTGTAATGTGGGCGATAAAGTCGGTTTTGAAGTGAACTCATTTACTAAGGAAAAAAGAATGTATGTGGGTATACTGCCAAAATTGCACCAGATATTGAGAGATGTGAAATTTGCTCCACAGTAAGTATGGTATTTGTATTATGAGGCCAGGTAAACTTTCAGGCGTATATTTGAATATCGAATTACCCAAATATATTCTTTAAGTTGCTATTAACTTCAAATTAATGAATAATAATAATAATAATAAAAGGACAGCAACTAGAGGCCAAAGAAACCTCTTCAGTTGCTATATCGATTATGCCAAGGCTTTTGATAGCGTTCCGCATACCTGCCTAATCGATATCCTACATCTGTATCGCATTGATCCGAAACTAATAAAGTTTTTGGCGACAGTCATGGAAGGGTGGCATGCCACCTTATCGGTGCGTACATCTGAGGGTGCTAATACCTCAGAGCCCATCGGTATACAGAGGGGTATCTTCCAGGGGGATTCGTTGGGTCCCCTTTGGTTTTGTATGGCACTGAACCCCCTTTCATGGCTACTGAATGATGCTAGAGGGCATGGTTTTCCAATAAAGTATGGCCTACGTGCTAAGTGTCAACTGACACACTTGATGTACTTAGATGACATCAAGCTGTATGCTTGAAGTCTGCTGCGAATAGTAGAAATGTTCAGCCGTGATATTCGGATGGAGTTTGGATTAGACAAATGTCGAATCCAAGCTATCCGCAAAGACCATTACGAGCCGCATGCCGGACATAACATTGGTGACCTCCACATCAAAGCTATGACCGAGACAGACTTTCTACAAGTACATAGGAATTCTTGAAGGAACCCATATTCAAATTGATGATCTGAAGGGTGCTCTGCTGTCCGAATTCCTGCGACGTGTAAAGCTGGTGCTGAAATCGCATCTCTCGGGGAAGAATAAGATAAGCGCATTGAATGTATTCGCTATCCCTTCACTGGCTTATGCATCCGGAACATAGTTCTGCTTACAGCAGTAGTAAGTAGGATCACCCGAGCCTAAATGCTTGGCACTTAGTGCTAGTATTAGGTAAAATCCGGCATCTGCAAAGATTGTGATAACTCGGAAATAAATAAAAATATGTAAAAAGCAGTTCTCTTGCATGAACACATAATTTTCCCTACCTTAAATTTAAGGCCTATCTTTTGACTTTAAGCACTTCTTGGCATCTTCTGGGTCAATCAACAAATTTATAGTAACTTTATTAAAGACGTTGTACCTTAATTCCTGCACTTTTTCCCACAATTCACCTTTATTGTTATTATACCGATGAAATACTACAGACTTCTTTAAAGCATTCTACAAGTGTTCTACAAAGTTAGGCTCTGGCGACTGCGAGAGCGTTCTAATACTAGAACTTTTGCTAAATTCAGCGAAGCTTTAATCACTTCTGCTAAATGCTGACTTCGGATACACGTCCCAGAAACTGATCGAGCTTGACATCCTAACCATGGACTCCTCATCAGCGGTACTGGAACTGGCATACCGCCGGGACAGTGCGAGAGGACGGAAGAACTGGGAGGGTTTCTTGTCAGTCATGTATGTGTCCTCCGCGAGCTGTCTCATTTTCTCCTCCCGGCTTACATACAACCGCTTTATTAATTGCTCGCGTTAGCGATTGTATGAGCAATCCATCACGTCTGTAAATATATCGTAAAATTCGGTGAAATACCGTCGGGGCAGCACCGCTATGACTTGCAAATATTGCTGTTATGGGTCTGTTATGCTTTACCTCCTGCACGATGTTTAACTAAATCTCAGGGTCATATAGATTGAGTAATACTCTTGTTTACAGGCGCGCTACCTGTTCGAAGCACTTTCGTTGTCGCTACTTTTACGCTTACCCTGAACGTGATAATCCTCCTTTTTAGGAGATGAATTATGAATTTGATGGTTCATGGTAGAAATTCAATGAGATCCATGTTATATTTGATTTGTTTATTTAAATGTAACGTCGATCCTGCTTCTCAATGTGGTGCTCAAAAAGCGGAAACTGTGAGTAGACTAACTTTCTACCGAGTGACTGCTCTATTTAACCCTCTCAGAACCTAGCTGTCTATTGTATTCGCTTCGCGCCGCACTTATAGTACATAAGCACAAAAAATGTCATGCCTGATTCGGCCATAGGCGTCCATAGTTCCGTGCCTTGTCAAGCAGGATGGGCACGTATCATCTAGGAGAATTCCCAGTCTGAACATATGCCAGCTAGTGAGTTGTAGCCAGTCATAATGTCCACCATTTTTCTCCAAGTATGTTTGCTGAATGCTTGTTTGGTTTTGACAAGAAAAGTTTGGTGTGTTTAACAGCATTAAGGCCCTTGAACCTGCCATTATGACAAACTTGTTCCCAGTTTTTGATAGCAACATTATCAGCCAATACTGCTGACATTTCAATTGCTGGTTCTGGTAAAGATGCAGCGGAAATTGAACCCACTTTTGCTAAAGTGTCCGAGATTTCGTTTGCCTCTACGCTAGAAGGACTGGGTATGCAAACTAGTTCCACCGCATTGAATCTACAAAGAGTGAACCCAAACAGGATTTTCCATGTTGGTAAGTGTGTTGGTTTGTCATTAAGAGGATGCCATCTCAGTTCAACCAGTCTCTCCAGACATTTGAGCGAAAATGATGTTAAGCTGATTTGTCTGAAGCTCTTTAAATATGAATAGTCATCTTTCCCAGGCTTGGATATGAAGACTATCTTATCCTTCTGCCAAGATGCAGGCACGTAGCCCGGAACAAGACATCCTCGAAAAATATTTCTTAGAAGTTGCTCTAAGTGATATATATACTTCTTTATCTTCGTTGGATAGATGCCATCTATGCTAGGTGCTTTCCAGTGTTCAAAGGGTGTGTTGCTGGGTGTGCAGAAAAACTCAACTCAGAAGTTCGTGAAAGTTCTAACCGGGGTCTAAAAATCAACCAATCCATCCTTATTAGGGACCCTGCAAGGCATCCTTTCAGTTCCTCATAGTATACTCTAAAGGACTCTCATTTGGAATGTTCGGAAGTTCAACCAGTCTACATTCTTATTGCTTTTGGAAGCATAATTTAGAAGTCATCTGGTTAATTTCCTAAGACTTTGCAGTTCCAGAGGAACCGTTTTACCGCCTTGCCTCGGTAAATAGGACAAGCCTAAAATTTTCAAATGAAAGGTAACCAGTCGGGAAACCGCAAGCATGACGCTTCAACTATAAAAAGTTTTGTGTTTTGTGTTTCCCTATGTGAGGAGCGATGAGTGCATGGGATCTCCCTGTGTACATAGTTAAAAATTCCATAGCCCTCTAGTTTTTAGAAAGCGATTTAAAGAAATAATTTGATGGAAAGCACAGTATTGATAATAGCCAACATCATACACTTCACACTCGAAGTTTAATATTATTAGCAAATGTGAAGAACTGAATCTAGAGCAGAGGCAAAAAAGAAGCAGGGAAGTTGATTCTTCATGAATGGAATGTTAATATTTTACCCGAATGTCAATTATTGTCGTTAATTATGACGTTTGCATCTTATTTGTACGGGTTAGAATGCGGTAAATTCCCACGAAATTGATAAGTTGCGATAACTTTGACGTTAGTAGTTGGATTTCATGAAACTTGACTTGCCTATTCGCGTACTGTCCTCTACGCTGTACAAAATTTAGTACTCTTAGGATGAACCTAAGGGGGGTTTTTCAATCAATTTCTCAAAGTTGTCAATATATTATTAATAAGTTTATTTGAGCAGATATCGGAATGGGACATCTTTCGAGGCTTAGATTCCACATAAGTGTTTTACAAAAAACCTTAACAAGGCTGGGATAAAGTAGATTCTTCATAAATGCGACTTTAATATTTCTCGCGAATGTCGATTATTCTCGTTAATTGTGACGTCAGCATTTTATTTGCATGGTTTTAGAACCACTAAATTCGCGCGAAATTGCTAAGTTTGAACTGTTATAACTTTGGCGTTAATTACCAAATTTCCATGGCATTTGTATACGAAATACTGTCTTCTATGCTGGCGCAAAATTTGGTAGTCCTAGGATGAACTTAAGTCGGATTTTTCAGTCAATTTATGAAAGTTGGTAACTAATATTAGTAAGTTAATTTATAATTAATTATAGTTTATAAAATTAATATTACATTCGGAAAGTACTGATTGAGACCTTTCATTTGGTACCCCACCTCAAATTCCATGAGAAAATTGTTACACCCCCCCCCCCTTTGTATATATGGAGAGCCCCCCTTTAAACTCCACGTAAATTTATGTCACTCACTGTATGGATGGGATTTCATAGTTTCCATATGTACACCAAATTTCGTTTGGATCGTTTTAGCTGTTTTGGAGAAAAATGCGTGTGATAGACAGCCCAGACAGACAGGCAGTCAATCGATTTTAATGAGGTTTTGTTTTACACGAAATCAATTAAAAAAAATTTGTTTTTTTTATCTGTAATTTTTTTACATTATTTCCACTTGAGTAGGTCATAGAATATATGCTAAATTTATTAGGAATACGAAACAACGAAAAATATATACTTAAGGGGGTCATCCCGTGTGAAGGCCGTTTTTTTGCCTTTTTTGAAAAATTATTTTGGAGGATTGGATAAAGATTGAAACGTGATTTTTTCACCATATGTTTATTGATGTCTCTAGTATATGTGATAAATTTTTCAGCTTGATATCCTAGCTAATTTTCAGAATACATATCAATTTATGCACCCATGTCCAAAAAAGGAGTCTTTCTGCTACCACGCTGGAGGGCGCTGTGTTCATCTGAGGAAAAAAAACTAAACGGCATTTTAATGTGGACAATATTCTACGGTCCGCAAACAAGATAATTAGAAAATATTAAAAGGCAAATTTTTGGTGGGCTTTTAAAGTTAATTTTTTGGATTTTGGTGTTTTTTTCCGGTTTTTTTATGAATAAAAAAAACGACCAGTCCGATTGCAATTATCCTAGTTTGCGGACAGTAGAAATATATATTGAAGAAGTCGTGAAAATTTCAAAGAATTTGGTTAGATAGATTTTGAGCTACCGAGCCGATTTTCAAGATGCAGTTTCGAGAAAAACGCATTTGAAAATTTAAATGTGATTATCAACAGTGAAATTTTCACTCACCATTAATCTGCTATACCTGGTCCATAGAGAGCACCCTCCGTTTCTTCAAAAAAGTCTTGTAAGGCCGATTGTTGCTCTCTGGTGTCAATTGTGGCTCTTTTAGCGAGGTAAGTCGATCGTCGTTCGGAACGCCAAATTCGCGCTTCATTACGGCGGTCGACATAAACTTGACATATGTGACCAACTTGACATCCCATTCTCACTAGGATTTTGAGAATGCCATTGAATCCTTCATTGAAAATAATAACAGCCAAAAAAGTGGCTATTTCTACGACCTACGATGTTGAGGAGCGAAAGTCCAGATCAATGCATTTAACGACTCATTCTTATTTTGGGTCTCTGTTCCAAAACATCTGTTCAAGAGATCATCTCGTGACAAATCTTCGTAGATTGGTTTGATAACTGTTTGAACTTCTTCAGTTAAAGGTGCCTTCTCGTGGTGGAAACTATTCAGTTCTCCTTTAGCTTCCGCTTTGCTTATTTGCACCAACTGCCCTCGCCTGCTGAACAATTTTGATGCTGAGGATTTTCGTCTGTAGAACATTTATGGAAGAAAATTGCCAAAATTTCTTGCTTCATTCCTTCTATCGAATTTGCGTGTCGACGAATAGCTAGCCCAAACAATGTAGTGACGTCGTTAATAACCTTATCAGTAAGTTTTCTAGCCCCTTTTCCACCATTGCCTTTGTGATTCTTCTTTGCATTTCTAAGTCGCGTTCCCATTCTATTCTCGACATGTCCTACGCAGTCCTTTTTTACTACTACGTATATTTTATTATTTGCAGAAATTTTCAGAAATACCGGAGAAAACTCCAGCAAAATCCAATATACAATATGCAAAACTTGTCGCAATTGGAACATCCATGTTCATGCTTGCTAAAAGTTTCTTTGCTGATGTTGATGCGAAGTCCTTTTTCTTCTCTGATAAGTATCGATTCCCATGAAATACTCGTTTAATAGTGCGAGCATGACGTTGAATGTTAAAACGATCTCCCTTCGTACGATCCATTTAAAAAAATTACTGAACACACAAACAGCACAATACTTACAACAAAATATAACTAAGTATAGCTTGAAAGCCTCTCAGTGCTCACTCTAGACTGGATTATCCTTTTTATTCCAAACAGCAGATAAGTTTAGACAATTGATTGGTTTTCCATCTTTTTATATTTATACCTCTGTTCGAATTTATAAGGTTCAGGTAAAAAACAAACAGGTAAAAAAAGATTCGATGCTCTTTCTCATCGAGTACTCTAGCTGCGGCTGCAAACTCCTTACCTGTTTAACACTGTAATTTCTGAAAGACTCGGAATATCGGAAAATCCTTTTGCCCACATATTCTCCACTATATATAAATACAATTCATGCAAAAAAAAATCGATTTCTCCAACCAGACACACGGGATGACCCCCTTAAGTGCTATACAAGTGCATACCAATATGCCTCTCGCCATATTTGATCACATCGGCTGTCGAACATAATATGCAATGTTGGTGATGTATCGTCATGCAAGCGATAAGGGTAATGAAAGTTGTTGGTTAAGATATTTTTTCGAAAAATGATTTGATAACTCATCATTTGCTAAGGTGATATTTAGCGCACCTCTACTATCAGTTATTATTTCACATCCTTCTTACAATGGTTGCTAATCTAAATTAGTTAGCTGTAGTAACTAACCAAAAATTCTGTAATGAAGAAAAAAAGCCAAATTTTATTTTTAAAATGCAGAATAGTGAATTTTTTATTCCTCATATACCGGTATTTTGAGGACCAGTTGTCCTCTTCCTCAGTAAAAAAACTCAATTGACCTTCTTTATGCTGTGTGCCGGCCGACCATGTATGCTGGTGAACTTTCTGTACCAGAGGTTCTGCACTCGATCCAGACCTGGGCCTCTACAGTTCTTCGAGCTGTTTATGGCTCGACAAACCTCCTTTTCAGTAACATCCGGAAAGTGGCATAGCGGTTGCTTTCGGTAGTATTCCACACAGTAACAACCCCCAACGTTCACCCCAATATTCATACGCTTCAGTTACCGAAAGCTGTACTGTCTGGACGACCTATTGGAATTCGTTGAGAGACCTGAGAAAACTCCGCTGGCACATCGCGTAACGTTGCATTCTGGACACGTTTTTAGTGGATTTGGCGATACTGTCGTAACCGACTACATACAACAGAAAGTTTTTGTTTTAGTGTGTCCAGAATTTTAACTACGGGTAACGTAGTTCTGGTAAACCCTCTGCACTTTATTTCTAACCCGCCTGTTGGCATTGCCACCACTGATTTGAGTCAGCTTAGCAATGTCCTGCTCCAATGAGTGATGCCGACGTTCCAGACGAATCTTCAATAGTGAAACTCATCGGTCACTCAAACCAATAACATCGGAGCGAATCTGTTAACAATTCAACCAGACAGCCGCAACTACACCACAATACACAAGTATTTGTAGTTCCAGTAGTGACATATCAGCACATAGTCGAGATGCAACCTCATCATTCATTTGTGATGAAATTCTCGAAGTTGCTATAAATGCATAGGACCTGCGAATACCTGGGCTAGGCAAAGGACCTACTTTCGAAAATTCTATTAAAGCCCTTTGGAATTGGCCCCTAACTTCAGCCAAGTCTTTAGTCAGACGCAAAGACAAGTGTTTCGGCTGTGCTTGTTGATGCCGTGGCCCTTGTCCGCATCGAAACTTCATCACCAGTTTCCGCGGTGACCCCAAGTCGAACAAGTTTCCTGATGTCGTTGCAACTAATAAAGCGGTATTGATTTTGGAACTACTGCATAGTCACGTGCATATATTTCGGCCAACACTCGAAGTTGCAATGCAATAAGGGGCGCCGTTGTTATTCCATGATAGGAACGAATGGTAAAGAGGTTCAGTTCTTCAGTCCACCTTATCTGTTGCCTACACGAACCTGCTAAAGTGGCCGCCACCGATCACTGCAGAGCATTTGCAGTAAGCGGAATTATGGTACTGGTCATCGTGATGCCTGCATGTGGAACCACCCCACGATTAAAGGGTTCGGTACCATGCTGTTCATTACCGACAGGTGACCCAGTCACCTAGTCAAACAATCCGTAGCGAACCTCAAATTTTTCTTTCTTCTCATTTAAAGAATTTGCATTCTATACTTATAAACCAGGAGTGAATAATCTGCAAGACTACATGGTTTCTGCACTTTCATCATCATCATCAACGGTGCTACAACTGGAATTCGGTCTAGGCCTGCCTTAATAAGGAACTCCAGACATCCCGGTTTTGCGCCGAGGACCACCAATTCGATATCACCAAAAGCTGACAGGCATCCTGGCCTACGCCATCGCTCCATCTTAGGCAGGGTCTGTCTCGTCTTCTTTTTCTACCATAGATATTGCCTCTATAGACTTTTCGGGCTGGATCATCCTCATCCAGACGGATTAAGTGACCCGCCCACCGTAATCTATTGAACCGGATTTTATCCACAACCGGACGGTCATGGTATCGCTCATAGATTTCGTCGTTATGTAGGCTATGGAATTATCCATCCTCAAGTAGACGGCCAAAAATTCTTCGCAGGATTCTTCTCTCGAAAGCGGCCAAGAGCTCGTAATTCTTCTTGCTAAGAACCCAAGTCTCCGCGGAATAGATGAGGACTGGGAAGATCACTGTCTTGTACAGTAAGAGCTTTGACCCTATGTTGAGACGTTTCGAGCGGAACAGTTTTTGTAAGTTGAAATAGGCTCTGTTGGCTGACAACAACCATGAGTGGATTTCATCATCATAGCTGTTATCGGTTGTGATTTTCGACCCTAGATAGGATAAATTATCAACGGTCACAAAGTTGTATTCTCCTATCTTTATTCTTCCCGTTTGACCAGTGCGGTTTGATGTTGTTGGTTGGTTGGTTTTCGGTGCTGGCGTTGCCACCATATATTTTGTCTTACCTTCATTGATGTGCAACCCAAGATCTCGCGCCGCCTGCTCAATCTGGAAGAAGGCATTATGTCGATATCATCAGCATTGGCCAGTAGTTGGGTGGACTTAAAGAGGATCGTACCTCTTGCATTTACTTCAGCATCACGGATCACTTTCTCAAGGGCCAGGTTAAAAAGGACGCATGATAAGGCATCCCCTTGTCGTAGACCGATGTTGATGTCGAATGGTCTTGAAAGTGATCCTGCTGCTTTTATCTGACCTCGCACATTGGTCATTCTCTTATGGCCGTGTACAGTTTTCCTGCACTTTCCTCATCTAATATTTGAAACGCGCCGGTAGCCTATAGGCATTCGCACTGAAGCTATCCTTTCATTGCTCTTCACAAGCGAGCTTGGGGCTGGCTGCAGCGAAGTCATTTATAAGATATTTCTTTGGTTTGGATTAGGAGATCATTTGTTAGCCCAAGTCTTAAAATGAAAGATGTTCCGTTTTATTGGCTAAAAGTATCTCATTTAAACAAATTCGTATTTCGGGGACCAACTGCCCCCTTTTTCAGTGTTATTATCTTCAGAAAAATTTTTTCAACATTTTCTTTAGCTGTTCTTGTGTTTATAATATCTTAATTAGGCTTCTATTCTTCTCCTAGTCCTTCCTAAAAGTTCCACCAAGATGGAAAAATTGTTGCCTATCTCGGTGTTTGGCCTTTTTCGAGGGGAATTTTCCAGATGTGGAGACTCTCGTGGGAATCTAGTCTCCTAACATCGTTCACCTCTTTTAAGATATTGGGGTTTTCCAACGAGAAAAATATCTTCCAAGGCGATCTTTCATTTTATATTTCTTTTGTTATTTTCATTACCCTCCCTCTTTAATTTTGTCCCTTTTGATTTGTAATTTGTTCGAATACAACAGGAGTTGGGCCAAATTTTTAATTTGAAGACAACCAACGTAACATTCTGTCGCTTATTGCATGTAGGGGGATTGACAGACCAGACGTCTTCACCAAATTTCGTGACAAAAGTTACAGCCGTTTAGGACTAAATTGGTTGTGGCAGACTGATGGAAAACAGGCATTGAATTGAATTGGGAGAATGGGCGACATCATGGCTACATTCGGTGGTGTCGATATTGATACAAACAAAAAGCTGAAACTAGTTAGGATGGTATTTGTGCCAGGACAATCCTGCTATACTGTAGAGAAACATGACCCACTTAGAAGGTCTACATAAAGAAAAGACAAGTATTCGATAACGCAAAGGTAGGATGTATTATACTACCCAAGGCGAATAACTAATCAGGAGATATTAGCAGACTCAAAAGCGTAACCGATAGCAGTTCAACTTGGAACTGGAGACCGGAAGCTGGGCGCTTCAGGTATGAAAGGTTTTGTTTGCTTCTTCTGTAAGTATATTTAAGTGTTGAACTATTCCATTTGTACGTAGCCCGTTATGTATTTGCATTTAGCATGTCTGACTACCCACTTCAGATGCAGAAAATTTACAGGGGAGAGTCAACTTTGAGTTACTATAACTTTGTTAGTAATAGTATGATTTTGATCAAGCTTAGGGATAATATGCCTCCTATTATATTTTATACTACTACCAACTTTTATAACTCTGGGATAAACTTAAGGGGGGTTTTACTCAATTTCCCCAAAAATATGGTTATATACTATTATTAACTTAATTTGAATAGATATCGATATGGAGAGTATTTTGAGGCCTGGGCACCATACATCGGCAGCTTCATGATTTTCTTCAGATTTTTCGGCTGGGTAGTTTCTGAGAATGGCCCCGTTAAAAAATCATCACACTCCACCCCTCCAACTCTCCGCCTTTTTAACAAATCTCAAAACTAAGACTGGCTTCGAAAAGTACTAATTGAGACCTTTCATTTGATACCCCACATGGCTACATTCAGTGAAAAAAGTTTTACACCACCTTTTTACATGTATGGGAACCCCCCTAAATTCAACTTAGAAGGATATCACTCACTGCATGTCTGGGGGTCCACAGTTCTCACCTTCTCACCAAATTTCGTGTCAATTGGTATAGCCGTTTATGAGAAAAGTGCCTGTGACAGACAGACAGACAGACAGACGGACAGACAGACAGACAGACATTGAACCGATTTTAATAAGGTTTTATTTTCAAACAAAACCTTAAAAAGAGTTGAAATGATTAGCACTTACCAAGTTGGGAGAAAGTCATCATAACAAAGCCTGACATCGAGATCTGCTGGAAAATTTTTGAACGCTTTCACCCATAATGCAAAAATAATATTTCTGTATGCTATTTTGCAGAAATAATTTTTCAGTTATGTTTATATATGTACATATATTCAGTATGACCCTTGCGCAACACCTAGTGTAACTTCCAAATTCTTTCGTCCAATTCAATACATACTGTTTTCAGCATCTAGGCATTTGCCTCTTAGAAAATTTGTAAGCTATAAGGAAGATGGTAAGTCTCATTGTTCACTGAAACAGGATAACACTGATCTACACAATGATTAACCCGTTAGTCTTAACTACGTATAAAGTAACAAATTATCTTCCCCACTCCCACTAATCATACGTGTGATGTCCTGGTATCTTTTGTTGATGATTTGCTCTCGAGAGGGTGGCAATATTTATGAAATTGGGGGTGTCTTCAAACTCAAATTCTATCCCAAGTTCCATCTTAGCGGGGCACTGGCAATCTTACGCTTCGTATTTACAGAGCATTTTTTTCAGCCACTTTTATGGGGAAAGATGGATTTTTTTATGTAATGATGGGCGACGGAATTTTTCAAAATTATTATTTAGCTGTTACCTACCTGCTATAAAAAATGTAAGACTGTCACTTTCTACCTATTCACCGAAAATTGTTTCCACAGATGTTTCCATACGGTAGATGAGCCAGCAGCCACATTTATTTTGGAGGACATGAAGGCTTCACATTATTCTTTAGCAGATCGCTCTGTGGGCTTAGATGAAAACCATTGTCGTGTGGTTCTGGAAAAGCTGGCACAATTTCACGCCGCTTCCATTTTACTCATCGATAGTGTAAGGTACAGGCTTAATCTGCTTAGTAGTTAATATATAATTGCATATTGCAGAACCCAGTGATCAAAGAGACACGAGAGCTACAAGGAGGACTGTTTTCATCCCTAGATTTGAAGGTCAAAAGGCACGAAAAATTCGTTCGTCAAAATTTGAATTTTCTTATCGAACACACCAAAACTTGGCAGGGATACGAGGAAGTCACAGAAAAATTAATTAAACTTGATGAACACAAATTGCTCAACCGATTAACAGATGCTTTGCAAATTTCACCCGACAATGTAGTAGTCTTAAATCATGGCGATATGTGGACCAATAACTTTCTATTTAAATACTGCAAACTTCAACAAACACCAGTGGATGCAGTCTTAGTGAGTAATCTTTTAGTGAACTTAACGCGATTCACACTTTATAAAAAATTTATTTCGAATGAATCTAAAATAATTTGAATCGTATGTTTCAGATCGATTTTCAGAACAGTGCGTTTGGAAGTCCAGGAATTGACGTGAACTACTTTTTGGCATCTAGCCCCAGACTGGATGTTTTAGAAAACAAAAAGGATTATTTAATTGAAGAGGTCTACTATAGGGAATTCAAAAGTACCCTCGAAAAAAATGGTTGCGAGTATATACCAAGCTTGCAGATCATAAGAAATGAAGTGAGAAAAAATATGGTTTTTGGTTTCGTCTGCTGTATCGGGTTTTTCCCAATTCTGCTAATGAATAAAGAAGAATCAATCAACAATTCCCTCAAAAGTTTTGCAAATCCAAACGCACTAAAATCCGCCATTTCTACGGAACGGTACTTAGATATGATGCGATTCTGGTTAAAGGAAAATGATCAATATGGTCTATTTAACAATTAAGGAAATGTTTCAGGATTCGACATAAATGGGTGTATTCTTTGTGGATATGTAACTACCAGAAGGTAAAAGAGTTTTTCTTACTCTGCCAAATCCGCATAAATTTGAAAAACATATAGGTTTAAGCACTGGTAAAAAATAGCCTGCATTAAAAAAACTTAAATAATTAACTACGGTTGGTTTTTTATAATCATTATAATCATCCAGTATCCGGTCTAGGCATGCCTTAATAAGGAAGTCCAGACATTCCGGTTTTGCGCCGAGGTCCAACAATTCGATATCCCTAAAAGCTGTCTGGCGTCCTGGCCTACGCCATCGCTCCATCTTAGGCAGGGTCTGCCTCGTCTTCTTTTTCTACCATAGATATTGCCGTTATAGACTTTCCGGGCTGGATCATCCTCATCCATATGGATTAGGTGACCCACCCACTGCAATCTGTTGAGCCGGATTTTACCCACAACCTGACGGTCGTGATATCGCTCATAGATTTCGTCGTTATGCTGGCTATGGAATCGTCCATCCTCATGTAGCGGCCCAAAAATCCTTCGGAGGATTCTTCTCACGAACGCGCCCAAGAGTTCGCAATTTTTTTTTCCTAAGATCCCAGGTCTGCGAGAAATAATCAGGACTGCCAAGATCATAGTCTTGTACATTAAGAGCTTCGACCCTATGGTGAGAGGTTTTGAGCGGAAAAGTTTTTGAAATAGGCCTTGTTGGCAGCCAACAGCCATGCGCGGATTTCATAGTCATAGCTGTTATGGGTTGTGATTTTCGACCCTAGATAGGAGAAATTTTCAACGGTCTAAAAGTTGTAGTCTCCTATCTTTTTTGTTTTCGCTTGGCCAGTGAGATTTGATGTTGTTCGTTCTTTGGTTTTTACCGCTGACGTTGCCACCATGTACTTCGTCTTGCTTTTACTCATGTGCAGCCCAAGATCTCGCGCCACCTACTGGATCTGGATGAAGGTAGACTGTACATCTCGGGTTGTTTTTTCCATGTCAATGTCAATATCGCTGGCTTAGTCCAGTAGTCGGGTGGACCTGAAGAGGATGGTTCCTCTCCCATTTACGTCTGCATCGCGAATCATTTTTTCCAGGGCCAATTTAAAGAGGACGCATGATAGGGCATCCCCTTGCCTTAGACCGTTGTTGATGTTGAATGGTCTCGAGAGTGATCCTGCTGCTTTTATCTGGCCTCGTACATTCGTCAGGGTCAGCCTAGTCAGTCTTATTAATTTCGTCGGGATACCGAATTCTCTCATGGCCGTGTACTGTTTTACCTTGGCCATGCTGTCGTAGAGAGATGATGCAACTGATGTCCATATTCCAACAGTTTTCCATCGCTCGCCGCAGAGAGAAAATCTGATCTGCTGCCTCCTGGGTATGGGCCAATGGTGTTCTGAGCGTATCGGGCAATCTGGCCTAGCAAGATAGAGGAGAACGCCTTATAGATGATACCAGCAACGTGATACCTCTATAATTGCTGCACTGTGTGATATCTCCCTTTTTATGTATGGGAAGATAATGCCTCGTTGCCAGTCGTCAGGAATTGATTCGCTGTCCAATACCCATACTACTTAGTGTGGTTGGTCGCCTCCATATTTAACCAATTCGATTGGAATTCCATCGGCTTCTGACAGCTTATAGTTTTTAAGCCGGTGGATGGATGGATGGCGGTATTTTTCAGTTCGCGAGACGTCCAACTAGCCGATATTCTGGTTGTTGAGCAATTCATCAAAATACTCAACATATCGCTCCAATATGCCCATTCTGCTGGAAATCATATTTCCCTCTTTGTCTCAGCAGGATGAACATCGAGGTGTGTGAGACTTCATCCTGCTGACTTGCTGGTAAAACTTCCACACCTGGAGCGGTTGCTTTCTGTACTTTCCGAGTTCACAGACTTGTTGGTTCTTCCAGGTTTCCTTTTTCCGTCTGTGAAGTCGCGTCACCGCTCGACGGAGTTCGTGATCTGCGTGTACTCGCGTTCTTTGAGAATGCAACATTACTCGGTATGCGGCATTCTTTCGTTCCGTTGCTTACTTAAATTCATCGTCAAATCAGCCGTTCCGACTTTTTTTGCGGCTGGATCCAAGTATCGTTGTGGCCGTATCAATGATAATGCTTTTCCATTGATTGTGAAGATCATTTGTTGATGCTTCATCTCCAGGACATCTGTGAACTGTGGTTATTGCGGCATCCATTTTCCTCTTATAGGTGTTACGCGCTTTGTTGTGGATGTCTTCAGTGTTCACTTTCATCTGATTTTCAGAGATGATTCTGGGAGGTGTTGTAATTCGAGCTCGGAACACTATGCCAACGAGATAGTGATCCGAGTCTATATTAGCCCCCTATATGTTCTGACATTCATCAAGGCTGAGACGAGGCGGCGTTCGATCAGGACATGGTCAATTTGGTTGAAAGTGGTCCCATCTGAAGAGGCCCATGTATGTTTATTAACCGCTTTCCACGTAAACCAAGTACTTCCAACATTCATTTCGTACGATACTGCTAACTGAATAATCAACCGTCCGTTATCATTGGTATCCTTATGTAAGCTATGGCAGCCGACGTATCGCGTGAATACGGGCTCCGTCCCTACTTGACTGTTGAAATCTCCAAGTATGATTTTGATATCATACTTGGGACAGGCTCTTCAACTCTGCAGTCTCCTATGTAGGAGCGTGAACTTTTATGAAGCTTACATTTTTAAATTTGCCTTGCAAACGCAGAGTGCACAGCAAATTACTCCGAGAAAGTGGTTTACTGGATGGCCGCTATAATATATGGTGTAGTGGATCTTCTCCAGGAAACCGGTCCCTGTCCATCGCATCTCTTGCAACGCTGTTACATCAGCCTTATAATGGGACAGGATTTTGGCTAGCTGGTTGGCAGCTCCATCTCTGTACAGGGAGCGCACGTTTCATAAGAAAATGAGATCATTATTTCTTTATCGTTACCTGGTTTATCATTGTGTGGTCAATCCAGGCCGAGGCTTATGTGGCTTTATAACGGTTTCTTTTCTATGGAGGATTGCCAACCCTACCCAACCCCCATCCTAGAGGACCAGTTGATACAATTTATCCGGTTTTTAGGTGCGGGAGACTCGCCTTCATCCTACTCGATATGCAGTTTTCCATTAAGAAAGAACTCCCAGCGATCACCACGTGGAGATGATATTAGAGCTGTTGGTGTTGGTTCAGCAAGCGTTTCCCTGGTTTTATGCTCCTTCTTGGGTACCAATCCACGTTTCACCCTGGGATCTATACTACCTGTTGACCCTTTTATAATAATAATAGTAGATCCATCGTAGCCAAGCTCAATGCCGGAGCATTACGGTGTTGTACGTTAGCCACTGAAGAAGCTATCACATCACCTAGTTGATCCGGATAAAATGCACACTCATCAATTAGTAAAAAAACAAAGTTTGAGGACCGGTACCGATAATTTACGGGAGTTAAGTTTAGTTTAATTCTCATCATAGATAACACGGCGTTGAAATCGCTCTTCGGGATGATTCGACGTCTAGCTGCCAAAGTCAAGCATCGCTCCGCTTCCGCGGTAGTCTCGTTGCAATCTACGACGAAAACTTCAGCAGGTTTGCATACATAACGGATGAAGTGAATTAAGGAAATGTATCTCTTTATCGTTCGCCTGCGGAATTAGAAGGGGGGGCACAGTATCTTTCCGTTCTTTTTTGCACCACTGAATCGGTGAGTGTTTCCCGTAATATACGGACGTGACGGTGCTGCGAGTTTCGGACCGGTACCGTTAGCTGCAGTGGTCATTATAAGGTGTCTTGTTTGGTGGCTAGATGAATTTGAGTTTCAGTACTAGCCGACGAATTCTTTTTTCTGTCAGGCTGAAGTCTCCGCCTATGTTCGGGATGAATTCCAAGCTGTGTGTATACAATTCTTTGAGACACATCCATTACATGGATAAGCTCGAAGGTTTGTTGGGCTGACTCCAATGATCAATAGCAATGCAAGCACACCATCCCCAGTGAAATACCCAACAATTTTCTGTCAAATGAAATTGCTTACAACGGTATGGCGAAAGTCGCTGTGTTCAGAATGCAACGCACACGAGTAAACAGTGACGCTTTTTCCGTTCTTCAGTTCCCAACAAATGCCGGCACTGGAACAGTGAAGTTTTCGGTAATGGAAGCCAAAAAATATTGGTGAGAACTTCCCATTCCACTATCTGCCGAACATGAATTTTGCGGATGATTCCGAAGGGGAAGTTCGACGAGCCATAAACGGCTCGCAAAACTGGGGTATGGTTAATGATGCATTAGAAGCTTGCAAACAAGCATGAGCTGATCACGGGAACCGGTCCGATTTACCGATGTAAACCGTAAGCAGTAGCCTGTAATTTTCCTTATGATATGTATGCATTGGCACCGGTAAATTTTAATTGATCGGCACAGTCCGGACAATAATAATGCCTCTACTTTCCAGAGTAGCAACATCAAGCAGAAATACGTGAAGAATAAATATCTCGATAGGGTGGTTGTAGTTCCCATAATAGTATCCACGAAGGATATTGTGCCTAAATCCCTTACGATTTCCCTAGCCATGCAGCAGCACATCATTCTCGAAACATGTTCGATGTTGTGGCGATGGTTGGCAGATCTTCTTAATAGCCCAGCACCGCCACGGAAGCCACTTGATTTCTTCGAAATTAGGTAAAATGCCGTATTAGCAAAGATCGTGACATCTCGAAAATAAAATAATAATAAGCGATGATAGAACAATCCACTTTTTACCTAGACATTTAAACGTGTATTTCATTCCAAATCACAACAGTGGACTAGGAGGAAATGTGGTCCGCATTTCATTAGGGAAGTTGACATTCACATCTGGGTCAATTGGTATCAAACTTTCAAGCAAGGTACAAATCCCTCTGCCACCAATAAATAGGATTTAAACCGCGACCTACCATTCTTCTAACACCTACCATCTAGCGTATCAAGCCACCGACTCTCGTTAGCGAGAATTACGTGAGCATACCATCGAAGACGTCTCTCTTGCAATCCGGAATATCCTCATTTCGGATGTGATGAAATCGTGTCACGCCACTAGTACGAACCAACATCTTTGTCTCTATTACCGCAAGACGCCATTCATTGCCTTGCATAGTCGGCCGACACTGAGAACCATAGAGAGCGACAGGACGGACGACATTGCGGTATAGTTTAGATTTGAGATTTTCGTTGATACGTCGATCACAAAGAACACAAGTTGTGGACCTTCAATTCATCCAGGTTTTGTTAATGCGTGATGCAATTTTATAACGCAGTTCTCCATTGGCTGATAGTATTGACCCGACATATTTAAATCGCTCGATTCTGGGCAGGTAACTGCCACTGACAGTATGTTTGCCTGTTTCATGGTAATCGATCGTCAAAAATTCTGTTTTATTCAGATTCAATCTGAGATCGTGTTGCATGAGGCGATCCATCCACGTTTGTACAAGTTGCTCGAGATCATTTTTGCTATTAGACGCTAGGAAAACATAAAGCAGTGTAAAGGGCGCTGGAGGTTGGATGCCTCGTGTGACGGTGTCCTTAACAAGAGCAAAGAGGGGTGGTAAGAGGGCGCTTCTTTAATGAACACCAGCAGAGACACGAAACGATTTTGAAACACCCGCCACACTTCGAACTTTACTTTTCGGATAGTGGTGGAGCAATTGAACCCAGCGCACGATTTCTTCTGGCACTGAATGTTGTCGTAGAGCATACCAGATGAATTCGTACGAAATATAGTCAAACGCCAGCTCTTCACTTTCTAGAGCTAAAATGCGGTGTCGTCCTGTTATTTTCCCCGATTTCATTCTTTTTATTGCCAGCTCGACTTCAGTTGCGCTGACAGGTGGAATTGCTCCAAATGTCGGCAATGATTGTGGAAATGAAGGATGAACAAATTCTTTAGTTGAAATCTGCTTGAAATATTCTCACCATCTATCCGTTGCCGCTCGAAGACGGTAAACAAATTACGATTTTTGTCATTAACGCGACAGAAACGTCCGATATCCTGTGTGCGTTCGTGTTGGATTTTGGCAATTCGAAACAGAAAACGCCATCCCGAGTATCCAGTTTATTGTAAAGATTTTTGTAATGGTATGTTCGGGTGACAGCGATCGCTTTCTTTGCTTCCCGATTGGTAGGGGTAGGAGAGAGAGTGCTGTGAACAGACGCACGCTCCAGGGTGGTGCCATCTCTCCGGTTCTCTGGTTAATAGTAGTGAACGAAATTTTACTAATATTAGACAGGTGCGGGGTGAAGGTGGTGGCGTATGCCGACGAATTGGTAATATTAGTGTCAGGGATGTTTGCGTCCATTATGAGCGACATAATTGAAGGAGCGAAGCGCAAGGTGTGCCTATGAGCCTCACGATGCGGTCGCGGCATAAACTGAACCAAAACATAAGTGATGCTATTCATCACCAAGGCAAGAATACCGGAATTCCACCTACCACGGCTGAATGAACAAAAATTGGTTCTTTCCTCTAATGTAAAGTATCTGGGTGTAATTCTGAATACAAAGCTAAATTGGAGATCGAACATATAACTGAGGGTCAATACACCGCTATAGTGCGCCCACTCCTAACGTATGATAGCAGGCTTTGAGCAAAAAATACAATAGGATGAAGCTTAATAAGATTGAAAGAACCGCGTGTGCAGGTGATACTGGGGCTCGGCAGTCCTTCCCGGTAGATGCTCACAATGTACTCCCCTCCTCCCCATAGGCCTATAATATAGCCCGGTGTCCGGATAGCTGAGTGGTTAGAGCGCAAGGCTGTCGTACGGAAGGTCGCGGTTCAAATCTCGCTGGCGGCAGTGAGATTTGTATCGTGATTTGACGTTGGATACCAGTCGACTCAGCTGTGAATGAGTACCTGAGTCAAATCAGGGTAAAAATCTCGGGCGAGCGTAATGCTGACCACATTGCCTCCTACAGTGTTCTGTAGTGTACCGTTACGGTCTTCAATGAGGTGCTCTAACACCTCATTAAAGGCCCTGATCCAACATGGATTGTTGTGTCAACGATTATTATTATTATTATAATATAGCCCGATTACAAGAGCTTTTGTGCCAGGCGCGTGCAAATGCATTCAACGTTACGACAGTCGGGGCACTAGCCCAAAGGAGACCATGCCGCCAGTCCCGGCATACCCTACAATTCGCATTGCCGAAGCTGCAGAGAAGAAGGGAAACCCTCATGCACTTTCTCTGCGATTGCCCGGCTCTAGCTAAAGTCAGGCTATGGACACTGGGGTAACCATTCCTTGAGGATCTCAGAGAGATTTCTAGCTGCAGTGTGGGAGAGCTGCTTTCCTTCGTGAATGCTACAGGCTGGCTCTGACGATCCGGACCGGCTGGACTCTGCCTCTCTACTCTCATAACAGCAGTCACGGTCTTAGGAGTTTCTGGCATCAAAATGGCGTACCACAATGCTAATTGGGATCATCGGAGCGGTCACTGATACCTACCTACCCTCCTGGTTGGTACTCTTATAAATTTACCAATTGGCAAGCGTTTTATCGTCGAGAAACTAGTAGGTAGTAGGATCGTTTCTGGTCACCGACCTTCATTTCATCATCGTCATTCCAAAGCGAAGTATCTCGGTTGATGTACTGCTTACCTGGCTTGGTGACCCCGAGGATTACAAAGGCCGCTTTGTGGAACGTGTCTTTCATTTGGCTGTACGATTCTTCCACATTTGTAATGAATTCATTTCATTCATTTCTTCTTTCTTCTCAAGAAATCGCCACCATTTAAGGGCGGCATGCTAGTGCGTTCCCCACGCTGTTTTATTGGTGGCTTCACAGGATGACAATCAACGGCCGATGTTGAGGTGGGATGGTCTCATAGAAAGCGGCTTTGGAATCAGTGACGATGATAAAATATTGGCGTCTTAAGAGAATATAGTCGATTTGCGTTTTACTATTTCCACTATAAAATGTAAGAAGATGAGATAATCCTTTGATGAACCATGTATTTATAAGTACAAGGTCGTGGGTATCGGCAAAATCGATTATACGCTCATCAACCTCATTGCGCGCTTGAAACGAGTTTCCCCCATGGAACCTGGTACCGTTTGCCTTTTCGCCCCCATGACCATTAAGGTTACCGGCAATGTTGATATAGTTATCAGGAGGCACGTTTTCACCGAGAAGTTGCCAGAAGCCATCTTTCTCGGAATCAGGTCGACCTGCCTGTGGTGCGTATGCGGTGAAGGAGTGAATAGTGCCATCAGCTGATATAATGGTGAGCTTCATCAGCCGATCATCAAATCGTTCGACTTCTTTAATGGCATCACGGAAATCCTCTAAGATGGCAATACCAACACCATATTGAGTGTGTAGGTTACCAAAATAGAGAAGTTTGTAGCCATTTTTACCGCGTTCGCGTTCAATGTCGCAGATTTTGGTACCAGACCATCGGGTTTCTTGCAGAGCGCAGATATCAATACGCCTTTTCTGAAGGGCCCTTGCAAGTTCCTCAGTCTTTCAAGTTAGGCTGCAGACATGTATTTGTTTTGCTCGGACCAACTTACTTATATCCTGGCGCCGTCCATGCATCAAAAACCCGTACCTGCTTCTCGACAGGACCGAGGCCAGTCCTGCCGCGTCGACTGAGGCGGACTCCATAGCATTTTTCCGAGGCTGGTTACGCGATCCGATCATGTTGTTTGTATAAACATTGGATGCATTTTGTTGGTCAGCCTGTCGCGGCACCTGTCACCAAGAGAGATCAGGTAGGATTTAGCATAGTGGAATAACTCCAACTATACTTTATTTATCTCTATACGAAGCGTCAATATCGAGTTCGCAATAAGAAACTCCTGATTAAGAAAGAAAAGAGTTCCATAGCAAAATAGAATATATTTTTAGATTTTCTATTATTGGATGATCACAAGGATTGGAAGATGATAATGTTATTGTCTGAAAATTAAAGCCATGATCATTTCTACTTTGATCTCCCTTTTGCGATTTTACCGATTTTTTCTTCTTGAGACCAGAACTGTTTCAAAAATGCGCCAGACAATTTAAAGCATAACCAAAACCGATATTAAAAATTGCATATCAGACAAAAAAATTAAAGAAGTGAGATGAAAATTCCCCGAGTCTGCACAAATAAAATAAGTAATAGTATATTACTAACGTTTTGAAGTTGACCAGAAACCCCCCTTAAGTTCGTCGAAGACTTCAGCATAGAGGACAGTATTGCCCACAATACTGCAAAGTTTGTTGGCTATTAATTTCGAAGTTATAGCAGTTCAAATTTATCGATTTCGTCCGAATCGACTGCATCTGAAGCTATCCAAATGAGATGGTTACGCCATAATTCACGAGAGTAATTTCATTCGAGAGAAATATTAAAGTCCCACATATGAAGAAGCTACTTCTCCCCAGCCCTTTTGTCCTTCTCCGCTATTAAGTGAGCCCTTTTCAAGGTTTTGAATAACGCAAAATCGTATCAAAATCGACTCATCCGTCTGTCCGTCTGTCCCTCAGCCAAATATATCCAACATTGTGGCAAATCCATGCCACTACATAATGAAGGATGTATATGACGCTTGATGCCATTATTTCGATTTTTTGGCACTATCCGGATTTCAATTGTGAATACGAAAATAGAGTTTCTTTTGTTTTTCACCTTCAGCAATGGTTTTATTTTATCCCTGCTTGTTCATTCTTTTTAAATTGTGTCCAACAGACTGTACAAAACGTTCCTGTAAAAAACCCCAACCCATACAAATCCCTTTACCCCCGTTTTGGACACATGTATTTCATATGACGGTGTCCGAATTTCGCCTTGCTCACAGTATACACTACTGCCTACTAGTTACGTACTATACAAATGAAAACGTAGTGTTAAGAAATATTCTCAGATATGAAATACACAAAACCTTTCATACCAGCTTCCAGTTTCCGACTTATTTTAGCCTTTTTACTAAATTGGAAGACGGAGATTAATTTCATTCAGAAGATAGAATACAACGAATAATAGATAAAAGTTTATCGGCTTTGTCATACTATTGTTTTATTATTGCATTGTGTGTTATATTGTTTTAAAACGAACAATTCAAAGTAGTTCATTTCAACTAATTTGCATGTCTGATACGATGCTTTTAATGAATGACCATATTTCATACAATTTGAAGACAAGGTCGACGTCTTCGAAAGCACCGTTAATGCACGTAGGAAAGGTTTTATACATTTTCAACATAACCATTGTGATAGCGCTTCATTTGCTTTTATTCTCTGCATCGTTTTAGTGCGATGATCTCGAGACCTACAACCTATGCGGAGTTTACTACCCTCGGACTACATTTACTTTTTCCTTCCATGCAAGAAGACTGTATACTTCTTCTTCTTGCTTCATTGACAATGTGCAATTTTTCATGTGGCGGCATCCGGCGGCGAAATCTGAAACTAACAGTTCATAGCAAATACACAAACCATAGATTTCTGTTTTAATAGTTTTCCTGACTTTCGTGCGAATGACAGTTAGTTATCAGTGTACACAGACTAGACAAGGTAATATTAATACGAAACGTCAAATTGCTGATGACGTCACTTGGACCGATATAGGTAATATCTATATCTATCTATGAATAAAGTCCATATGGATAGAAATGGAGTCATCACTAAAATTAACTGTTAGTAAATCGCGCAAAAAATCTTTCCATTTAGTCTTTTGAATATTTCCTCAAATTTGAAGATGGATTCAAGAAATTGTTGGTTTGGTTTCTTCAGGCCACCTTCAGAACGTTCGTCGACCCAGGTATATGTAGAGGAATGTGGACCCATTTGCATTGTTTCTCTTCGATTCGGCACTTTTCAATAGGCTTATACCTAGCTAAATTTTCCAACGCATGTGCCGTCATTTCGTCCAAGGGTATATCTTTTATTTCTCCTTCCAGGCTGCTTGCAGTTTCTTTCAGTGGAAACTCATGAATTTTTCTTCCGTAGCTTCTAAGTTGCTGTAACCTGTTGGGTGGTAATTCTATAAGGTGCGGTACATCAAAGAAGAAGAAAGTTTCGAACCATAGTTTATTTTCATTGACTACAAGTTTCCTGCTTAATGCTACTTTTGTGGGTACAACAATGAAATTAATACTCCATAGAGTCTCTCGTCTATGCTTAAATATTGAAGCGGTCATTAGCACCATCGTAATCGTAATATATGATTTGCTTCAATTTTTACAAACACCACTAATCATCGCCACTATGTGCCCCACTAAATGTGCAATATTTATATGGATGCAAAACATAGTCGTTGGTCTTATCATACTCAAAAGGACTTCTGATCTTGATCTGGTCAAAAGATAAAACACCCAGTCGTTCCTTAATGTCGTAGTTTAATTTTGATAATAGTTGGAGCACAGAATCCCCGATTCCAAGATTTAGTTTTATCTTTGCAGCCCATTTCTTTAGTGTCGGAACTGCAGGCAGTGCAACTTTTTTCTTGTATAGAAGCCTATATGCTCGTGGTCCAACAGAGTAAAGAGAAATGGCAGAAAAAATATCCTCACTACTCCAACGCATCTTTTTATTTGGATTTCCCATTTTCTGAGTTTGCCCTATCGTAAAAACACCCTTGAGTGAAGAAATAGTATGTTCTGCTATTTGTAGACGTCTTAAGTATTTTCTTATTGCTTACTTTGAGTTGCCTTTTTCTCGTTGTAGCTTCAATATTTCCAATTCTACAATCATGATCAACCCTGTTTTAAACAATTTGTTTAGATTAGCGCAACAAACTTACTTCCACCCTAATGTTAACCGGTTTGAACCTCGGCGTCTTTTCGAGTCGGTTGAACAGGCGAAATACTTTCTACTTCGCTTTGACAACTTCTTCTTGTCTTTAATATAATTTAAAATTTTTAAATTTTGATTTATTTACTTATCTATTTGAGGAGTGCTAACCCCACCATCAACTTAATGGTGGACTACATTAAGCGCAAAGCAACTTGCTACCCGTATTAAAAAAAAGAGGAAAAATGCTAGACAGTTTCGTGCAAGAAGGAGCCACACCGAATAAACATAAGCAGAATACAATATCTTACTACTGCTTTTCGGTCAGACTGCTGGTAAGATGCAGGTCAAGTAGCGTCTGATGAATTATACCTCCATCTTGGATGACAACATCTAGCCTTTTCGGATTTTATAAATTTCATCTTCAAATTGAATAACATTCCTCTCAAAAGATGGTACAGCATCTTGCACCACCTTATTTTGTCTCCTGAGCTTTATTCTTTTGGATCTGTCACTTTTATTACCCTGCCATTACCATACTGACTCGGAACAGCGTCGTCTTTTAACCGCTTTTGTTTTCCAAAGTCTCCAGAAGTATGTGTTGGAGCTTATAATCGTCTTGCACAAAATGTTTTGAACACACTCAAGCGTTTTGGAAGTCGATCTTCCTATACTTTTCGCACAAGTTTTTTCCACTCTTCGCAAATTGTCTCATTCTTCGGAAAACGAATGAATCTCAAGATGCTTCCTTTTTCCCTGAACTATCACGATTTATCGCGCACCATTTTCAATTTTTCACAAAAATTAATAGAAAATTAAAACCACAAATTTCAACAGTTCTCAATAAGGTATTCGCAACTATTTTCAAATCGCTACTCGATAATCACGACCCAAGTGACGTCACCAAATTACAAAATGGCGAACATCTTGTTCGAATGATATTACCCCTTCTAGTCTGTGTACATGGGTTAGTTACTAGCAAAGTCGTATTAAGAATTATTTTTTTTTTTTAAATAACCCATCCGATGAATTTCGAAAACTTAGCGGAACACTATCAGATGTGTATTTGCTAGGAATTAGTGCCATTTTATGTTACTCGAGCAGCAATTCAAACTGCACGATTTGGATTAAGATATTTTCCAGGAAAGGCAAAATATTTCCTGTCAAATTCTCAAGTACGTCTTCAATATATACTATAATTACACCATCTGCATTAATCGACGATAATATAGATATCGCGTTTAATATTCCTGAGAATACATGAAAATAGTCTTTTTCTTCAGCCTTTGTCCCGTTCACAAGCGGGGTCGGCTCGTCGTGATCGGTTTCGCCATTTGGCTCTATCGAATGTCTGATCTGGATGCAATCTCGAGGCTTTCAAATCCCCATCTAGCGTATCAAGCCACCTTTCTTTAGGTCTGCCTTTTGGTCGTTTACCATCGACTTCGATGTTCAGACCAATCTTGGCAAGTGAATTCTCGTTTGCACGAATTGTGTGACCATACCATCGAAGACGTCTCTCTCGCAACTTTTTCACGATCGGTGCAACCCCATAATAATCGCGGTTGTCAAGAATGCGTTCAAAAATCTTCATGGTATGGGAAAGTAATCGGATCGGACGGTAATTTGAACATTCTGCTGGACTACTCGTCTTTTTCCACATTGGAACAGTGGTACTTTTTTGCCAGTCGGATGGTGTTCTTCCTTCCTGAATAACCCCGTTAAAGAATTCACTGAGCCACAGTGTTGGGTCCCAGCTCTCCGCTTTCCAGAGCTCAGATGCGATGTCGTCAGGTCCTGTTGCTTTCCCTGACTTCATTTGTTTTATTGACTCCTCGACTTCAGTTGCGCTGACTGATGGAACTGCTCCAAATGTCGGGAATGATTGTGGAAGTGGAGGATGCACAAATTCTTCAGTTGAAATCTGCTCGAAGTATTTTCGCAAAGTACCGTTCTTATCATTAACGCAACAGAAGTGTTCGATATCCTGTGTGCGTTCATTACGGCTTTTAGCAAGTCGATACAGATCTCTCTCGCCATCCCGAGTGTCCAGTTTATCGTAAAGATTTTTGAAATGGTTCGCTCGGGTGACAGCGACCGCTTTCTTTGCTTCCCGGTTGGCATTCTTATAAATTTGCCAATTAGCAGGCGTTTTATCGTCGAGAAATTTGTGGTAGAGGCGTTTCTTTTCACGGATCTTCATTTCAACATCATCACTCCAAAGCCAAGTATCTCGGTTGATGTACCGCTTACCCGGCTTGGTGACCCCGAGGGTTGCAGAGGCCGCTTTGTGGATCGTGTCTGTCATTTGGTTCCATGATTCTTCCACATTCGTAATAGTTGGCAATCGTATGAGTGAGACCGTTTCTTCTTTCTTCTCACCAAATCGCCACCATTTAATGCGGGGAACGACTTTGCAATCAGTGACAGTGGTAAAATGTTGGCGTCTTATGAGAATATAGTCGCGTTTTACTGTTCCCACTATAAAATGTGGGAAGATGAGACAATCGTTTGATGAACCATGTATTCATAAGTACATGTGACAAGTCTTTTCATCGATAAGTTGCCAGAAGGCATCTTTCTCGGCATCAGGTCGACCTGTGTGTGGTGCACGCGCGGTGAAGAACTGAATTGTCCGATCAGCTGATATAATGGTGAGCTTCATCAGCCGATCATCAAATCATTCGAATTCTTTACTGGCATCACGGAAACCTTCTGAGATGGCAATGCCAACACGATATTGAGTGTGTGGGTTACCAAAATAGAGAAGTTTGTAGCCATTTTTACCGCGTTCGCGTTCAATGTTGCAGCTTTTGGCACCAGACCATCGAGTTTCTTGCAGAGCGCAGATATCAATGCGCCTTTTCCGATGGGCTCTTGCGAGTTCCTCGGTCTTTCCAGTTAGGGTACCAACATTTAGCGTACAGACACGTATTTGTTTTGTTCGTTGTGTGCGGACTAACTTGCTTACGTCCTGACGCCGTCCATGCGTCAAGAACCCTTGTCCATTTCTCGACAGGACCGGGGCCCGTCCTGCCGCATCGACTGAAGTGGACGCCCTAGCACTTCTCCGAGGCTTGTGACTCAATCCGATCATTATGTTTGTAACGACATTGTATGCATTTTCTTGGTCGACCTGTCGCGGGGCCTGTCACCAAGAGAGATCAGGTAGGATTTAGCATAGTAGAGTAACTCCAACTATACTCTAGGTATCTCTTTCCCTGATCTCAGCATTTTATTTTTATAATACTGAGGATAGTACAGAGTACGTTGCCTCAAACCCTCTTCCTTTACCTGGGCTTGGGACCAGCATACTATGTTAGAATACATGAAAATAGTGGAAGAAAAAAATATTTTATTCGATTTAAGGGGGTCATCCCGTGCGTCGGATCCCTGATTTAAATCGGTTTACTATCTGTCTATCTGTCTGTCCGTCCGTCTGTATGTCTGTCTGTCTGTCCGTCACACGCATTTGTCTCGGAGACGGTTGTAGCAATTGACACAAGATTTGGTAGAAGGATGGGAACTATGAACGCTCACGCATATAGTGAGTTACATCCTTTTACGTCGAATATATGCAAAAGTGGGGTGTAAATTTTTTTTTCATCAAATATAGTCACGTGGGGTATCAAATTAAAGGTCTCGGTTAATACTTTTCGAAACCCGTCTTACTTTTGACATTTGTTGGAAAGGTTGGGAGCGCAGGGAGTTCAAAGTGATCATCTTTTTAATGAACCGATTCTCAGAAACTATCCAACCGAAAAATCTGAAGAAAATCAGGGGGCCACTATTTGGTGCCTATGCTCCGAAATACCTCCATCCTGATACCTGTTCAAATAAAGTTAATAATAGTATATTAGTATAATTTTTAGTAATTGGTAGGAAAACCCTCCTTAAGTTCACCCTAGAATCACAATGCAATAATGTAGGCTACATCATAGAGCATGATCCTACCAAATTTTGTGAAAAAGGAACTATTACTAACAAAGTTATAATAGGTCAAAGTTGTCGCTTCAGTGCAAATTCAACACTTTACTGTCAATATCATTTGACAGTGGGTATATGCATATATTACGACATGTTTTGTTTTGGCATCGATTGTATCTATTAGATAGAGTGTAGAATATATGGGCAAAGTTATTTTTCGATATTCGAACTCGTTCGAAAATTATAATGTTGAACAAGTAAAATGTCACATGCCAGGTTTATGTCGATCGCCGTAATAAAGTGCATTTTTATAGGCCCGAATGACTTCGCTAAAATCAGAAGAAGTAAAGCCAAGGCTTTACACGTGTTTCTTCAAGAAACCTAAGGTTTATGAATTAGTTATAGCAGATTAATTGTCAATTAAAATTTTATTTTTATTCCACTTTTCTAATGCATTTTTCTCGAAATTGCATGTTGAAAGTCTGGTGCCACCATAGCGCAAAATCTATCCAACGAAATTCTTTGAAATTTTCACGACTTATTCAAAACATATTTCTACGGTCTGCAAAGTAGGATAATTGCGATTCATTCGGTAGTTTTTTTTATTCATTAAAGAAGCCTTGAAGAAACACCAAAATTTACAAAAAAAAAGTTTAACAAGCCATCTAAAATTTACCTTTTGATATTTGTTAATAATCCTAGATTGCGGACTGTGGTTAAGTCCGCACGTTAAAATGCCGTTTACATTTTTTTCTTCAAGGTGATCACAGCACCCCCTGCCGTGGCAGCAGGAAAACACCTTTTTTTGGAGATGGGTGTATAAGTTGCTCTGTATTTCCATAATGGGCTGTGCTATGGAGAAATTACTATGCATGCTCAAGATATCAATAAATAAAAATTTCTAGAAAAGGTGAAAAGAAAACCGCCTTCACACGGGATGACCTCCTTAAGAAACAAATTTTTCTTAGTTAATATATCGGACTTTGTTTGTTTTTACATCATTTTCCTCCCTAAAGATATGGTAATATCTGTGGGCTGTCAAACTTTGCCTATAACACTCGGTTTTTTTTACACCTTCACGGGGATGTTTTTTCTCGATTTCCATATCACTGTTTTTGCCGTTTTGCCGTTTTACCCGAAAGCGGCTAAACCATTTGTAACAAAATTTGGTAGGAAGATGAATCCCTGTGAATCCCTTTGCATATAGCCAGTGGCGCTCCTCATATATGTGAAAGGGGGTGTACATTTTTTCACTTAATAGACGAGTGAGGGGTCAAAATGTGTGCCCCTAAAAGCAGGTCTCGTTCTCAGAACCTTCCAAGCAGCAAATCTGGAAAAAATCACAGTGGTGTATCTCTACGAAATCTAGGCCTAAAAATACATTCGGTTCCGATTTCTGCACAAATAAAGCTAATAATAATATAGTTCCATATTTTAGAAATTTTCAATTTCCAAGTAAAAAATTTGGCATTTGTGTAAAGGATAACATAGGGGACAATTTGGTGCTGGCTTTAAGGAAATCCCACTATTATTAACAAAGTTATAGAGGATGGAACTTTGTGGATTTCGTGCATTCTATAACGTGTATGAGGTCATCATCACATAGTTGCAAAGAAACAGCTTGTTTTAGTGTTTTAGTCATTTGTATATCAAAACTATATAAACTAGATGCCTGTATGTAGGTATATATGCGTGCTAATGAAGTTTTCGGGTAGTGTCTAATTCAGATAGATGTATTTGTACAATAACCAACGGTTTCAAAATACATATTATATATGTGCATATGCTTCTGTGCACGAAGTAAATCGGAAATATGGCTACGATCAATTTATATACGTGCAAACTTATGTACAGTATTCGGTAATAGGCAGTTTGTTTGTTTAGGGTGCTGCTTTGATGAATACCGACAGAGACATCAAGCGGTTTCGCGATATACGCCGCAATTCGAGCTTTACTCTTCGGATTACAATTTAACCCAGCACACGATTTTATCTGGAACTTGGTCTTGCCGCAGAGCATATGAGATGCGTAGCACATATTCAAACACCTTCTTTAGATCCATAAATACAATGTGTTTCTCCACGAGTAACTACATAGTGGCATCAGAAGTTATGCCGTTCTTGAAAAACCCCGCGTGATTCATGGTTCTTTGAAAGATGTCGCCGGTACGGTTATCTAGGATGCGTTCAAGAATCTTCATGGTATGGGACAGCAATGCCGGTGATTTGAGCATTCTGTTGGATTATTTTTTTCCTATATTGGATGACTGCTTTTTGGATAGTAAGATCATGTTGTCCCCTCAATGCCCGATTGAGGAACTCAATGAATCATAATGTTCAGAGTTTTGATGCGATGTCGCCAGTTCTTGTTGGTTTCCCTTGTTACACTCCCTTGATTCCTTCAAATGTCGGCAATATTTGTGGAGGTAGGAGATGAGCAAATTCTTCCGTTGAAATATATTGTCCATCTGCCATCTGTCCGTTGCGGTCCATCGATCAATAAGCAAAGCAGTCTTCTTGTCATTAACATAACAAATCATTTGATATCCTTTGTGCTTTGGTGTCGTTGACAAGTCGAAGCAGACCTTATTCGCCATTCGGAGTGTCTGGTTAACCATAAAGATATTTGTAATGGACCGCTCGGATATCACTGCTTTGTGGTTCGCATTTTTATGAATTAGCCAACTGACCACTTTCTTATCCACGGAACACTTGTGAGAGAGGCGTTTCTTCCCATGGGTTTTCATTTGGACAACGTTAATCCGACGCCAAGTGCCTCGGTTCATGAACAGTTTAGCAGGCATGGTAACCACAAGAATTTCATAGGCCGCTTTGACGATCTTATGTGTAGCATGATTTATCTATTCTTCGTCACTCGCGTTGATCAGGTCACTTCCTCTTTTTTCTAACGAAATCATGCTGTAAATCCCATGGCACCTGTTGCAGTCTCTCTTTTTGCCCACATAAGATGGCCGCAATAACGATATAGTCATCAGCAGGCATCCTAGAAGTCTTTATGTCGAGAAGTGGCCAGAAGACATCTTCTTAGCTGACCTAGCTATGGTGGGCTTGTGGTTAAGAAATTAATCAGCAGATATAATAGTGAGCTTCGTCAACTGGTCATCAAATCGCTCGATTTCGTTATTTATTATCCTGTTAAGGGGAAATCGCACAGCGTCCTTAAAGAACTATTGTGCCCTTTTTGCTGGTTATAGTGTACCTATTAATGATAGTATTTCAAGTAAGTCTATAACCGTTAGACATTTTAGTAAATTCCAGATCTTTCACCTTTGCATCTGGTATTAAGTGTTCTCCCAGATGCCTCGACCTACTTTGAACAAGGTTTCATCATACTATGCACAGAACCTGCAGGCAGTGTTCGTAGATATGCCTAGCTTGCCTAGGACATAGTTTAGCCGACAGTGACCAGTGAGAATTCTCACTATGATTCGGAGGTTCTTTTTAGTGAGTTTTAAATAATCCATTCTGCGCTTGGGTTTGTATCCTCCAATAAGCACCCTGGATTGCTCTATTCCTGGTATCATGGCCTAGTATAGTTAACTCCGCCATGCTATTAACATAGTATGCTGGTCCCAAGCCCAGGTAAAGGAGGAGGGTTTGAGGCAACGTACTCTGTACTATCCTCAGTAAAACAAAAATAAAATGCTGAGATCAGGGAAAGAGATAAATAGAGTATAGTTGGAGTTATTCTACTATGCTAAATCCTACCTGATCTCTCTTGGTGACAGGCCCTGCGACAGATCGACCAAGAAAATGCATAGAATGTCGTTACAAACATGATGATCGGATTAAGTCACAGGCCTCGGAGAAATGCTAGGGCGTCCACCTCAGTCGACGCGGCAGGACGGGCCCCGGTCCTGTCGAGAAATGGGGAAGGGTTCTTGACGCATGGACGGCGTCAGGATGTAAGCAAGTTAGTCCGCACACAACGAACAAAACAAATACGTGTCTGCACGCTAAATGTTGGTACCCTAACTGGAAAGACCGAGGAACTCGCAAGAGCCCATCGGAAAAGGCGCATTGATATCTACGCTCTGCAAGAAACTCGATGGTCTGGTGCCAAAAGCTGCAACATTGAACGCGAACGCGGTAAAAATGGCTACAAACTTCTCTATTTTGGTAACCCACACATTCAATATCGTGTTGGCATTGCCATCTCAGAGGGTTTCCGTGATGCCATTAAAGAATTCGAACGATTTGATGATCGGCTGATGAAGCTCACCAATATATCAGCTGATCGCACTATTCACTTCTTTACCGCGTATGCCCCACAGACAGGCCGACCTGATGCCGAGAAAGATGCCTTCTGGCAACTTCTCGATGAAAAGACTCGTCACGTGTCTGCTGACGATTACATAATCATTGCCGGCGACTTTAATGGTCATGTGGGTGAAAAGGCAGACGGTAACAGGTGCCATGGGGGAAAGGGGTTCGGAGCGCGCAATGAAGGTGGCGAGCGTATAATCGATTTTGCGGACACCCATGACCTTGTACTTATGAATACATGGTTCATCAAACGATTGTCTCATCTTCCCACATTTTATAGTGGGAACAATAAAACGCAAATCGACTATATTCTCATAAGACGCCAACATTTTACCACTGTCACTGATTGCAAGTCGTTCCCTATGAGACCATCGCACCTCAACATCGGCCGTTGATTGCTGTCTTGCGAATTAAGCCACCGATAAAACAGCGTGAGGAACGCACTGGCCCACCGCGCATTAAATGGTGGCGATTTGGTGAGAAGAAAGAAGAAACGGTCTCATTCATACGATTGCCAACCATTACGAATGTGGAAGAATCATGGAACCAAATGAAAGACACGATCCACAAAGCGGCCTCTGCAACCCTCGGGATCACCAAGCCGGGTAAACGGTACATCAACCGAGATACTTGGCTTTGGAATGATGATGTTGAAATGAAGATCCGTGAAAAGAAACGCCTCTACCACAAATTTCTCGACGATAAAACGCCTGCTAATTGGCAAATTTATAAGAATGCCAACCGGGAAGCAAAGAAAGCGGTCGCTGTCACCCGAGCGAACCATTTCAAAAATCTTTACGATAAACTGGACACTCGGGATGGCGAGAGAGACCTGTATCGACTTGCTAAAAGCCGTGATGAACGCACACAGGATATCGAACACTTCTGTTGTGTTAATGACAAGAACGGTACTTTGCTTACTGATCGTCGAGCCGCGACGGATAGATGGCGAGAATACTTCGAGCAGATTTCAACTGAAGAATTTGCTCATCCTCCACTTCCACAATCATTGCCGACATTTGGAGCAGTTCCACCAGTCAGCGCAACTGAAGTCGAGGAGGCAATAAAACAAATGAAATCGGGGAAAGCAACAGGACCCGACGACATCGCATCAGAGCTCTGGAAAGCGGAGAGCTGGGACCCAACACTGTGGCTCAGTGAATTCTTTAACCGGGTTATTCAGGAAGGAAGAACACCATCTGACTGGCAAGAAAGTACTACTGTTCCAATATGGAAAAAGAAAGGTAGCCCAGCAGAATGTTCAAATTACCGTCCGATCCGGTTACTTTCCCATACCATGAAGATTTTTGAACGCATTCTTGACAACCGTACTCACGAAATCTTTGAAATAACCGTGAATCAAGCCGGATTTGTCAAGAACTGCGGAAATACTGACGCAATACACGCTGCGCGTTTACTCATGGAGAAACACCGTGAGAAGCATCGCCCTCTTTACATTGCCTTTCTGGATCTAGAGAAAGCGTTTGACCGTGTACCACACGAACTCATCTGGTATGCTTTACGACAACACTTCGTGCCAGAAGAACTCGTGCGCTGGGTTCAATTGCTCAACCACGATCCGAAAAGTAAAGTTCGAAGTATGGCGGGTGTATCAAAACTGCTTCGTGTCTCTGTTGGAGTTCATCAAGGAAGTGCCCTCCCACCACTCCTCTTTGTCCTTGTTATGGACACCGTCACACGGGATATCCAACGTCCAGCGCCCTACACACCGCTTTATGCAGATGATGTTTTCCTAGCATATGATAGCAAAAATGATCTCGAGCAACTTGTTCAAAAATGGAATGATCGCCTCATACAACACGGTCTCAGATCGAATTTAAACAAAACTGAATTTTTGACGACCGATCCCCATGAAACAGGCACAATCACTGTCAGCGGCAGTGATCTGCCCAGAACTGAGCGATTTAAATACCTCGGGTCAACGCTATCAGCCAATGGAGAACTGCGTTATGAAATTGCTTCACGCATTAACGCAACCTGGATGAAGTGGCGTTCCACAACTGGTGTCCTTTGTGATCGACGTATCAACGAACGTCTCAAATCTAAAATTTACCGCAATGTCGTCCGTTCAGTCGCTCTCTATGGTTCTGAGTGTTGGCCGACCATAAAAGACAATGAACGACGTCTTGCGGTAATGGAGACGAAGATGCTACGTTGGACTAGTGGCGTCACACGTTTAGATCACATCCGAAATGAGGATATCCGCGATCGTTATGGGGTTGCACCGATCGTGGAAAAGTTGCGAGAGAGGCGTCTTCGATGGTATGGTCACACAATTCGTGCAAACGAGAATTCACTTGCAAAGATTGGTCTGAACATCGAAGTCGATGGTAAACGACCAAAAGGCAGACCTAAGCAACGGTGGCTTGATACGCTGGATGGGAATTTGAAAGCCTCGAGATTGCATCCAGATCAGGCATTCGATAGAGCCAAATGGCGAAACCGATCACGACGAGCCGACCCCGCTTGTGAACGGGACAAAGGCTGAAGAAAAAGAAGAAGAAGATGGCCTAGTATAGTTCCCTCAACCGTTCCTCTTCACTTTTAATGTCAAAGCCATGAATCCGTTTCCGATTCCACAGAAGGGTTCTGGCCGTGTAAATGAGTCCTTGTTCCCTTTTTGGCTAGTTCGTCCGCTGCCTTATTGACTTCCAACCTAACATGGCCTGGAATCCAGAGTATCCAGACCTTGTTGGAAGAGCCGAGCATATTGACCTGGGCACCCGCTCCCTCTGCTGTGAAGGCTCTGTCAGTGAACCAAGCAGTCAGTTGCTGATTTAAGCCGTATGTCGCAGCCACGCTCTCCTAATTTGCCTTGTTACTCCACCGTGTTTCAAACTTCTTATCGAAGTGAAACTTCGTTGTCATGTTATCCCTTGGTGTCAATATTTCGGGATACCGCCCGGAAAGAATATTAATCTTCCTTCGATTCAGGCAGCTCCTCGCCTCGCTGATACTCCCGGCCATCGTGAATATTGCCCTCCTTGCCTACATCTGTATATGCAGATGGAAAGGGGTTAATCCCGTCGGGCATGTCTTCATTTCCCCATTGATACATACGTAAGCCAGTCTTTGGAGTTTGTATAACTCCCTGACTTGCTGCTGAGTTCAGTTCTTTCTGCCCAGACTACCGCCCGAAAGGTAATCATTGGCCTTACTATTGCAATGTATATCCACCACATAATCAATTTCGTTGTAGAGTTCAAATATCAATGCAACTGTTCCAAAGGGCTTTAGACAGTTTCTCCGTTTTTCCAGTGATGGTACCCATATTTAGCGTCCTGAGAGAGATTGAGATTCATCATCTGGTATGTTTTACGACATCACTTATTGCCAGAAGAACTCGTGTGCTGGGTTCAATTGCTCTACCATGATGAGAAAAGTAAAGTTCGAAGTGTGACGGGTGTATCAAAGCCGCTTCGTGACTCTGCTGGTGTTCATCAAGGAAGCGCCCTTTCACCACTCCACTTTGTTCTTGTTATGGACACCGTCACACGGGACATCCACGTTTTGATCACATCCGAAATGAGGATATTCGTGATCGTTATGGGGTTGCACCGATCGTGAAAAAATTCACAATTCGTGCTAACGAGAGCTCACTTGCCAAGATTGGCCTGAACATCAAAGTCGATGGTAAACGACCAAACGGCCGGCCAAAACAACGATGGCTTGATACACTGGATGGGGACTTAAAAGCCTTGAGATTGCATCCAGATCAGGCATTCGATAGAACCAAATGGCAAAACTGATCACAACGAGCCGACCCCGCTTGTGAAGGGGACAACGGCTGAAGAAAAAGAAGAGGACTATGACATTTTACCCAAGTGGGTTTTTAACATTTTAACGAAAACCATTAGTTTGGCCCAAACTAGATTTCTTCAGTTCAAACATGCGATCGCCTTTCTGGATCCTTCGAATTCTGCTAAGATTTCCGCTTAAATCTTTTAGATGGGGGTCAGCTGTGACCTTTTTAGTATCTCTGGGAACAACAGATTAGCTTTGCTGAAGATAACAATTACCTCTGGCCGAATTCACACCTTTGATTCCTTCTTTGCCTTTTTGTGGATGACCTTGGTCCATCCACCATTGTCGGCTCCCTTACGAAATTTGGTGAGAACGTGGGGTCTGTGAATCTCTTTATATATAGCAAGTGCCACCATTTTGTATTGAATTTAAGGCGGGCTCCCAATATATACGAAAGGGGGAAGGGGGTGCCAATTTTTTTTACAGCATATGTGGAGTAAATAATGAAAGGGCTCAATTAGCCCTTTCTGAAACTAGCCCTATACTTGATATCGGGTAAAACGTGGAGGAATGAGGGCGCAAAATATGATCCTCAAAAAGGATAACAGGTTTCCATCTCAAAACCTATCCAACCGAAGAATTTGAAAAAACAATCACAATGAATTTCGTGCATTCTAAAATGCGTATGACGGCACTATCGTGAACGCCACAGCAAAGTGAGCTGATATAAATGGGGGGTCGCAGGTAAACATTTCGTTTTAGTCTTTTAATCATTTATGTATCAAAATCAATTATTCGAGACAGACATAAGTATGTATTTATATGTATATGTTCTGGGATAGTGCCTAATTCAGATAGAAGTATTTGTACATTAAACCCGCGGTATTCAATATATGTCCTGTATAGCGTACATATGGACGCTTTTGTGCACTCCCTCTCCCCCTTGACAATCAGGTGAGAGTGAACACTGAAGCCATCCACAACACAACCCCCCGCGACACCTATAAGAGGGAAATGGATGCCGCAATAACTGCAGTCAACAGAGGACCTGGAGATGAAGCATTAACAAATAATCTTCGCAACCACCTCAAGAACGTTATCATGGATACGGCCACAAACATACTTGGGCCCAGCCGCAAAAGGAGTCGGAATGGCTGGTTTGACGATGAATGTAAGCTAGCAACGGAACGGAAGAATGCCGCATAGCGAATAATGTTGCATTCTCAAAAAACGCGGGCACCCGCGGAGACTTATCACGAACTCCGTCGAGCGAAGAAGCGACTTCGCAAACGGAAAAATGAAGTCTGGGAGAACCAATAAGTCTGTGAACTAGAAAAGTACAGGGAGCACCCGCACCAGGCGCGCAAGTTTTACCAACAAATCAGCAGGATGAAGCATTATACACCTCGATGCTCATCCTGCCGAGGCAAAGAGGGAAATCTGATTTCCGACAGAATGGGCACATTGGAGCGATGGGTTGAGTACATTGATGAACTATTGAACAACCAGGACATCAGCGAGTTGGAGGTCCCGCCAATTGAAGACGACGGAACAATACTGCCACCACCAAGTATAGGAGAAACAGTCCGTGCAATTCATCGGCTTAAAAATCATAAGTCGCTAGGAGCCGATGGAATTATAGCCGAATTAGTTAAATATAAAAGCGACCAATTACACCAAGGAGTTCATCAACTTGTGCTCAAGGTATGGGACAGCGAGTCAATGCCTGACGATTAGCAAAGAAGTATTACCTGTCTCATACATAAAAACGTAGATATCACACATTGCAGCAATTATAGAGGTACCACGTTGTTGAATATCATCTATAAGATATTCTCCGGTATCTTGCTAGGCCGGATAACCTATACGCCCAAAACATCATTGGCCCATACCAAAGAGGCTTCACTCCAGGCAAATCAGCAACAGATCAGATTTGCTCTGTGCGGCAAGTGATGGTAAAACTGTTGAAATATGGAGAATTGTTGTACCGTCCATTCATCGACTTTAAAGGCTATGATAGTACAGCCAGGGTAAAATTGTACATGGCCATGAGAGAATTTGGTATCCCGATGAAATTGATAAGACTGACTAGGCTGACCCTGACTATTCGACATCAACAACGGTCTACGACAAGGGGATGCCCTATCATGAGTCCTCTTTAACCTGGCCCTCGAGAAAGTGATCCGTGATGCTGAGGTAAATGTAAGAGGTACGATCCTCTTTAAGTCCACCCAACTACTGGCCTATGCTGACGATATCGACATCATGGGAAGAACCACCCGAGACGTTCAAACTGCCTTCATCCAGATCGAGCGCGAGATCTTGGGTTGCACATTAATGAAGGCAAGACAAAATATATGGTGGCAACGTCAGCACCGAAGACGAATCAACCAACAACATCAAACCGCACTGGTAAAACACGGAGAATACAACTTTGAGACCGTTGACAAGTTTTCCTATCTAGGGTCGAAAATCACAACCGACAACACCTACTATGATGAAATCCGCGCACGGTTGTTGTCAGCCAACAGAGCCTATTTCAGCTTTCAAAGACTGCTCCGTTCGGAACGTCTCACCATAGGGTCAAAGCTCTTACTGTACAAGACTATGATCTTGCCAGTCCTCATGTATTTCTCGAAAACTTGGGTTCTTAGCAAAAATTGCGAACTCTGGGCCGCGTTCGAAAGAAGAATCCTCTGAAGAATTTTTGGCCTACACAACGACGAAATCTATGAGCGATATCATGACCGTCCGGTTGTGGATAAAATCCGGCTCAATAGGTTACGGTGGGCGGGTCACTTAATCCGTATGGATGAGGATGATCCCACCCGGAAAGTCTATAAGGGCAATATCTATGGTAGAAAAAGAAGACGAGGCAGACTCTGCCTAAGATGGAGCGATGGCGTAGGTCAGGACGCCAGACAGCTTTTAGGGATTTCGAATTGGTGGACCTCGGCGCAAAACCGGGATGTCTGGAGTTCCTTGTTAAGGCAGGCCTAGACCGGATACCGGTTGTTACGTCGTTGATGATGAATAACTCCGATAGAGTGCTCTCCAGTGCACCAATGCTGCAAACGGATTGTGGGGAACAAATAAATACATAAATGGCACAGTCACGCACATAATATTCTTCACTTTCCGGTTTACCGACCTGTTTCATGTTTTCATAAAGCTATTTAATAGAAGAAAATTATAAAATCTCTCTTTGATCTTGGTCCCAATTTGGCTGATAAGTGTTTATCATAGAAGAAGAATTATTAGTTTTAAAATACATACTCAAATAGCGATAATACAATTTTATCATACGTGTACGAAAGTGGCAGAAAAAACTAACCATCTGTTTCTAAATCAAGCTCAATTATCTCATCAAAGATGCACCTGCGTAGAGTATATTATCTTAAATTTTGGACAAGAGGGAGATAAAATTATGTGTAAATAACACCTCCCGGATTTACTTCTTCATTCTATGATTAACGAAAACTCATTATCAAACGTCATATAAAATTATTGTGCTTTTGATTCAGTGATTCATATGTGCCAATACCTGGACAATCTAGTTTGGAAGCAAAGTTGAATATAATGTAAACTATCAACCAAGTTTACTTCTACACAAATAATGTTAAATGGAGATACAATCGTCGAACATCCCTTAGTCGGACAAAATATATATTGTGCCCCGTTTTCCCTTCTCTTCAACTATTTTCATCAAAATCAATGCACAGTTGAATTATTTTCGTTATTTTTTCTGATGTAGATAGGCCCTCTATAAACCACCTGAATGAGATACAAATGTCTTCATTGTACTATATAATTCACAAGTCATGAAAACGCAATAATTAGAATGGCGCGTACTTCTAAATTGGTAAATATTTGTATAAGCATCTGTGAACATATAGTATATCTAGATAACATCTTTCAGCGCTGACTAGACAGTTTCCATTAGATGGCAAGTAGATATATAAATGTGGGTGAAGAGACTCTGACTTCTTTTTATAATCTTGAGTGGAATCAGTTTACAGTGTAAATTATTGTAGATTTGAAAATTTATATACACTATTCGTGTGCTATTGAACATTATAGTTTGTATTATTGAACGTTTCAAACATGACTATGGAGTCAAGTAGCCTCAAAGTTCCCGAGCATTTGAATTCAGCATTTTTCTCAGAAGCACTAAATAACGGACTTAATACCAGAGATGTTAACATCTTAAAGTTGGAGTTCTCCTTAGGCAGTGCTGCTGGTGATAACTACCTAAGTAATATCTACCGAATCGTAGTCACATATACACTGGAAGACTCCTATCCTAAGGAAGTGTTTCTCATTACAAAATGTGTACCGAACATAAGTAACCCAAACAGTATGTTGTCCGAGATAAACGTTTTCAATAAGGAGAGATTCATGTACTTAAATATATTACCACAACTAGAAGATATCTTGGTTGGTGTTAAGCTCGTTCCAAAGTAAGTAACGATTCATCCAGTGACATTGATTATTTTACATAAAAGTTTCGTTTCCTTTTGACGGTTTGCGTAGTTCGATTAAGAATTTCTCTGTATTTTTGCTTTTATTCGATAGATTTGATGCCTGACAATGAGAAAAACTCCGGTTATACAGTAAATAAATAAGTATCTTGCATAAAAACATACTATGACGTCGCATATTCAAATTCTCAAAATTGATTAGCTAAAGCTCCAAATCTACGCTCGTTGTTACCCTCGGAAAGTTCGTGATTGTTGTAGACCATCAAGTATCATTTTCCTTCATTCGATGCTCTGCCACAGGGTGAAGCACGATAAGTTTTTGTCATTCAAGAGAATAGAGTATACCTTACTTTGAAAAAAATTCCACCTATTCATCTTTCAAGTTCGCTCACGCATAGGGTCAACGGCCCAGAATATGCCAATATGTTAAGAAGTTCGGGAATATAAACAAGGACGCTCGTGTTTCAGTCTCTCATATTATATTTAGTTAATCATAGTGTACTCTTGGGAGGTTCATCATCAACAATAGCGCAACAACCGGTATCCGGTATAGACCTGCCTTAGTAAGGAATTCCAGACAGCCCGGTTTTGTGCCAAGGTCCGCTAATTCGATATCCCTAAAAGATATCTGGCATCCTGACCTACGCGATCGCACCATCTCAGGTCTTCTTTTTCTACCATACATATTGCCATTATAGATTTTCCGGGCTGGATAATCCTCATCCATACGGTTTAAGTGACCCGCGCACCGGAACCTGTTGAGCCGGATTTTATCAACAACCAGACAGTCATTGTATCGTTTATATATTTCGTGGTCATGTATGATACGGAATCGTCCATCCTTATGTAGGGGGCCCAAAATGCTTCAAAGGATTTTTTTCTCGAACGTGGCCAAGAGTTCACAATTTTTCGCTAAGAAGCCAAATCTCCGAGGAATACATAAGGACTAGGAGCATCATGAGACGTTTCGAGGGAAACAGTTTTTGTAACTGAAATAGGCTCTCTCTCTGTAATAGCCAGCAATCGTGTGCGGATTTCATCGTCACAGTTGTTATCGGTTGCCATTTTCGACATAAGTTAGGAGAAATTTTCAGAGGTCTCAAAGTTGTAGTTTCCTATCTTTATTGTTTTTGTTTGACCGTCAGCGTACGCCAGTAGTTGGGTGAAATTGAAGAGGAAGGTGCCTCTCGCATTCACATCTGCATTGCGAATCACTTAAAGAGTTAAAGAGGATGCATGATAGGACATCCCCTTGTCTGAGACTGTTGTTGATGTTGAAAGGTCTCGAGAGTGATCCTGCTGCTTTTATCTGGCCTCGGTCATTGGGCAGGGTCAATTCCCCCATGGCTATGTACAGTTTTACCCGCACTATGCTATCATAGGAGGCTTTAAAGTCGATGAAAAGATGATACAACTGATGGCCATATTCCAACAATTTTTGCATCGCTTGCCGCAGAGAGAAAATCCGATCTGTTGCTGATTTCCCTGGAGTGACGTTTCTTTGATATGGGCCAATGATATTATCATACCTAGCAAGATAGCGGAGAATATCTTATAGATAGCAACATGATACCTCTATCATTGCAGCACTGGGTGATATCCGCCTTTTTATGAACGTGGTCAATTTGGTTCAAAGTGTTCCCGTCTAAAGAGGCCGGACCGCTTTCCGTGAAAACCGAGTACTTGCAACAACCATTTCGTGCGATGCTGCTAACTGAATAATCCGCCGTCCGTTATCATTGGTATGCCTGTGTAAGCTATGGGAGCCGACGTATCGTCTGACTACGGGCTCCGTCCTTACTTGACAGTTGAAGTCTGCAAGTATGATTTTCATATCATTCTTGGGACAGACATCGAGCGTCCCCTCAACTGTCCCGTAGAAGGTATCCTTCTCTGACTCTGTAGTCTCCTCTGTAGGGACGTAAACCTTTATGAGGCTTATATTTTTAAATTAGCCTCGCAAGCGCAGAGTGCATAGTCTTTCGCTTATATAATATTTTCAAAGCCTATAACAGCAGGTATCATTTTTTGACTTACTAAGAAACCTAGTCCGAGCACATGGTTTAATGCATTATATATATAATATATGGTGTAATGACTCTTCCCCAGGATACCCGCCCCTGTCCAGTAAATCTCCTGCAACACTGTTACATCAGCCTTATATTGGGATATGGTATCGGCTAGCTGCCGAGCGGCATTCGGTCTGCACAGGGAGCACACGTTCCATGAGAAAATGCGCAAATCGTTATTCCATCGTCGTTGCCGGGATCATCATGATAAAGTGCATCCTGTCGGAGGCTCCTTTTTGAGCTTCGTAACTTGAGTTTTCCGTGTAGGGTTGTTAACCCTGTCAAACCCAAAACCTGGAGGACCAGTTGGTACAATTTATCTCGTTTTTAGGCACGGGAGACTCACCTTCATCCTTCTCAGTCTGTAGTTTTTCATTAAGAAAGAAATCCCAGTAACCACGTGGTGGTGAGGATAGGGTTTGGTAACAGAGCTGATGGTCTTGGTTCAGGAGGCGTTCCCAAGTTTTATGCTTCATCGTGGGTACCAATCCAAGTTTCGCCCTAGGACCTATACTACCCTTTGACCGCTATTTCTTGAGTCTTGTTGACAACAAAAAACAAGTCGAGAAATCGGAAGCTGGACGCTTCAGGTATGAGTTTTTTGTGTATTTATTTTATAAAAACATTTGAGCGTGCATTTGCCCCATTAGTACCTAACCAGTAATATATACACATTTTTTGTAAGAATATCCACTTGCGCGTGATATCGACAGTCAAAATCTTGAACTTAAGGGGGTTAATTATAGTAACATACTATTACTAAATGTCGAAACTGTCATTTTCCGCTGTAGAGGACCGCGCTACGTCGGTGGTGTAATCCTAATTCCACTTAATAATCAGTTCCACGGCGAACTCGTCTTTTCCTCCTTTGGATCACCATATAGTGTCAGTCAAATTCCCTTCCTTCTCTTTCTTTGTTTGCGAACATTTTAACCTCCTCATGCTCAATTGGCCTAGTCGTCCTTGACACCCTATTCCTTATAATAACTTTTTGCAGTCTTCCCTTCAACTCTGCTCCTTTATGAAAATTTGTTCTGATTTGAATTCCAACACCTCCAAGAACTTCTTGGACTATACTCCCGATCTCTTGTTTTCCAGCCTCCTCGAGTGCCACCTCTCTCTATTTCCTCGCCCATTCCCCTATGCCAACGCTCACCATCCAGATGACGCAGAGTTCACCCGTTCAAACGCCAAAACTTCGCGAAGTTCTGGTCAATTCAACTTGCAAAAAGGCAACTTTGAAGGTCTAAACTCAGCCTTACCGTCAATCAACTGGGATAATCTATTATTGCTCTACATATGATCAATTTTTGGCTGCTTTTATAATATCCTGTCGGATCTCCACTGCTGTGATGTCCTTTCTTCTCCTACTTCTCTTCTTTCCTACTCAACTTAGTTCACCACGGGGATCCACTTGCAACGTGCAATGCGGAAGAAATTTGGGATTTCAAAGAATGACTCTGAACTTCCCCATTTCAAGCCATGCGCTCCACTGTCAAGTCGATGATTAAAATAGCGCAGAAGAGATACTCGTTGAGCGTCAAAGCCTCCATTGCCCGCGTTTTGGTCCCACACTCGTCATTCCCGTATTTCCACCCAATCTTTTCCTTCGTTCATCAACTTTGCTGATTCCACTGCCAACGTCCCACAGCAATCTTGCGACCTTCTCTGTTTTTACTTCCCCTCCATGTTTACTCCCTCAACCATTGCACCCTCTACACCTCTTCTTCATCCAGACTGCTCTGAATTTGTCGCCATTTCTCTTTTCGCGAATTCCTTTGTTAAATTCTTCATTGGTAATGTTGACACCAATATCGGATCTGATCCCGATAGGCTTCTTAACCTCTTCCTTGTTAACTGTAAACAGCACATTTTCCTCCCTCTGTGTACTATCTTGAACGAAAGTCTTGAGTATGTTACTTTTTCTCATCTTTGGAAAGAGGCCCTTATCATCCCTATCTTCAGCATGGTATCGTGAAACATCGATCTACTGTTTCAAACCTTTTGGTCCTTACCAACTCCGTTGGTAATTGCCATAATTCGCGACGGAAGGTACACGCTATTTATACCGATTTTGCCAAAGCCTTTGGTACCGTTGACTCCTCTCTAAACTCTCTCTATTCAACTTCTCCCTCACAATCAGCTCTTCGCTTTGCTTCTACCACTAATACCGTTCCTGCAAGTTTCTTTTCATGGACACTCATTCCGTTCCTTTTCTAATTTCTCCGATGTTTCCCAAGGTTCCATATTTGGTCGCCTACTGCTCCTGTTTTTTATCAATGACCTCCCCTCCATCCTCATCTGTTCATTCTTGCTGTTCGCTGAAGACATTAAATCATTTGCCTCTGTTTAAAAAATTTCCAACTCTTAGCCGCGTTCGGGAGAGTTTTTGGTCGCCTACATGATGATGGACGATTCCGTAGTATACATAACCACGAAATCTATGAGCGATACTATGATCATATGGTTGTGGATAAAATCCGGTTCAACAGGTTGCGGTGGGCGGGTCACCTAATCCGTATAGATGAGGACGATCCAGCCCAGAAAGTCTATAAGGCCAATATCTATGGTAGAAAAAGAAGTCGAGGCAGACCCTGCCTGAGATGCAGCGATGGCGTAGGTCAGGACGGCAGACAGCTTGATGATGATGACATTGAAGGTTTATCCGACATCTTGCAATTCCTGACCAGCCCGTGCATCAGAGTATTTCCTAGAGTAATGTCTACTACTTTTATCAAGTGCTATACTTCCACCTTATTGCTAGGAATAAGTTCAAGAAGGTACTCACTTCTTCGATTAGCGTCGCTGCTCGCCGGACTCCTGGATGGCGTTGGCATCGCAACCGGGGGGAAGTGGGAACGTTTTCGTCTTGCGAAACTTTACAAGTCTTGTGACTCACTCCCTTCCGATCCGGATGTCGCCTCTTGGGAAGTAGTTCGATGCAAAGACTACCTTCCGGTTCCTCCCCCGGCTTCCAGTCCAACTCGGACTTCCACCAGGTCTCTGGTCAGCAATTCTGAAAGACATATATATTTTAGATTACGTTTAAGAATCATTCGAGCTTTTGGCTTTTCTCCTCCTCACGCAGCAGCATTCTACAGGGTGCGGCAGCATAGCTTCCTTTTTTAAAATGTGCGCCACTCAGTTAGTTGATGTCATAGCGGAGCGCTAGTGGTCTCGTTCATGAGGGGATACTGTAAAGTTTTGTCCCGACACGGTTCAGTCGCCATCATGCGTTGGAATAGTGAGGAGCGTGGCTTTGCCGTTGAGGTTTACTTTTCAAGCGGATATTCGGTTATTGCAACACAGCGTGCATTTCGGAATCGCTTTAATTTAGCCCCGTTGGCTCCCGTCCCAGACCGCAAATCAATTGTTACATGGGTCACTACATTCAGACAAACTGCAAGTGCGACAAAAGGAAGAACTGGAGTCCCTCGGCCCCTTAGATCACCTGAGAACATTGAAGCAGTGAGAGCGTCAATGTTGCGATCGCCACGGCGTTCTGCGCGCAAACACGCATCTGCCCTTGGACTATCCGATCGTTCTGTGAGAAGAATTCTTCGTGATGATCTTCATTTTCATCCCTATAAGATGGCGATAGTGCAGGAACTTTCAGAATGTGACTTCAAATTTCGGATGAACGCGTGTGAGCTTCTTCTTGATGTCGTTCCCGAGAGTGCTATTCTTTTTTTTAGCGGTGACGCCCATTTTCATTTGTGTGGGTCGGTTAACAAACAAAACATGCGCTACTGGGCTGACACCAACCCTCGACAATTTGCATCAAAACCTTTGCATTCACCCAAAGTCACAGTGTGGTGTGCAATTTCCTCAGCTGGATTTGGGGGACACTTGGTTCCAACAAGACGGGGCAACAGCACACACTTCAAGAGCATCGATGGCTGTTTTGAGGGAACACTTTCCAGAGCGCCTTATCTCAATTAGAGGCGATTTGGAATGGCCGGCGCGCTCTCCTGATCTGTCCCCTTGTGATTTTTTTCTATGGGATTTTTTGAAATCCCGTGTTTATGTAAACCGTCCAAAAACCCTACAAGATTCGAAGACCAACATCCAAGAAGAAATTGCCAACATAACACCTGCTATGCTAACAAGAGTCATGACAAACGCCAGAAATCGGTTTACGCAATGTATGGAGAATGGGGGACGTCACCTAACAGATTTGATCTTCCAAACAATGTAAATAGAAACTTTAGACATGTACCTACATTATAAAAAATAAATAAATATTTTCCGATGCATACAATAGTTTTTATTGAGTTTTGAAAAAAGGAAGTTGTGCTGCCGCACCCTGCATAATATATGGTGTAATTACTCTTCTCCAGGATACCAGCTCCTGTCCAGTAAATCTCCTGCAACGCTGTTACATCAGCCTAATATTGGGATATGGTATCGGCTAGCTGCTGAGCGGCATTCGGTCTGCACAGGGAGCACACGTCCCATGAGAAAATGCGCAAATCGTTATTCCATCGTCGTTGCCGGGATCATCATTGTAAAGTGCATCCTGTCGGAGGCTCCTTTTTGAGCTTCGTAACTTGAGTTTTCCGTGTAGGGTTGTTAACCCTGTCAAACCCCCAACCTGGAGGACCAGTTGGTACAATTTATCTCGTTTTTAGGCACGGGAGACTCACCTTCATCCTTCTCAGTCTGTAGTTTTTCATTAAGAAAGAAATCCCAGTAACCACGTGGTGGTGAGGATAGGGTTTGGTAACAGAGCTGATGGTCTTGGTTCAGGAGGCGTTCCCAAGTTTTATGCTTCATCGTGGGTACCAATCCAAGTTTCGCCCCAGGACTTATACTACCCTTTGACCGCTATTTCTTGAGTCTTGTTGACAACAAAAAGCAAGTCGAGAAATCGGAAGCTGGACGCTTCAGGTATGAGTTTTTTGTGTATTTATTTTATAAAAACATTTGAGCGTGCATTTGCCCCATTAGTACCTAACCAGTAATATATACGCATATTTTGTGAGAATATCCACTTGCGCGTGATATCGACATTCAAAATCATGAACTTAAGGGGGTTAATTATAGTAATATACTATTACTAAATGTCAAAATTGCCATTTTCTGCTGTAGAGGACCGCGCTACGTCGGTGGTGTAATCCTAATTCCACTTAATATTCAGTTCCACGGCGAACTCGTCTTTTCCTCCTTTGGATCACCATATAGTGTCAGTCAAATTCCCTTCCTTCCCTTTCTTCCTTTGCGAACATTTTAACCTCGCCATGCTCAATTGGCCTAGTCGTCCTTGCCATCCTATTCCTTCCAATAACTTTTTGCAGTCTTTTCTTCTACTCTGCTCCTTTATGAAAACTTGTTCTGATTTGAATTACAACACCTCCAAGAACTTCTTGGACTATACTCTCGATTTCTTGTTTCCCAGCCTTCCCGAGCGCCACCTCTATTTCCTCGCCCATTTCCCTATGCCAACGCTCACCACCCAGATGACGCAGAGTTCACCCACTCAAACACCAAAACTTCGCGAAATTCTGATCAATTCAACTTGCAAAAAGGCAACTTTGAAGGTCTAAACTCAGCCTTAACGTCAATCAACTGGGATAATCTATTATCGTCCTACATATGATCAATTTTTGGCTGCTTTTATAATATCCTGTCGGATCTCCACTGCTGTGATGTCCTTTCTTCTCCTACTTGTCTTTTTTCCTACTCAACTTGATTCACCACGGGGATCCACTTGCAACGTGCAATGCGGAAGAAATTTGGGATTTCAAAGAATGACTCTGAACTTCCCCATTTCAAGCCATGCGCTCCACTGTCAAGTCGATGATTAAAATAGCGCAGAAGAGATACTTGTTGAGCGTCAAAGCCTCCATTGCCCGCGTTTTGGTCCCATACTCGTCATTCCCGTATTTCCACCCAATCTTTTCCTTCGTCCATCAACTTTGCTGATTCCACTGCCAACGTCCCACAGCAATCTTGCGACCTTCTCTGTTTTTACTTCCCCTCCATGTTTACTCCCTCAACCATTGCGCCCTCTACACCACTTCTTCATCCAGACTGCTCTGAATCTGTCGCCATTTCTCATTTCACGAATTCCTTTGTTCAATTCTTCATTGGTAATGTTGACACCAATATCGGATCTGATCCCGATAGGCTTCTTAACCTCTTCCTTGTTAACTGTAAATAGCACATTTTCCTCCCTCTGGGTATTATCTTGAACGAAAGTCTAGGATAATGTTACTTTTTCTCATCTTTGGAAAGAGGCCCTTATCATCCCTATCTTCAGCATGGTACCGTGAAACATTACTCTACCAGCTCCGTTGGTAATTCCCGTAATTCACGACGGAAGGTATACACTATTTATGCCGACTTTGCCAAAGCCTTTGGTACCGTTGACTCCTCTCTAAACTCTCTCTATTCAACTTCTCCCTCACAATCATCTCTTCGCTTTGCTTCTGGCACTAATATCGTTCCTGCAAGTTTCTTTTCATGGACACTCATTCCGTTCCTTTTCTAATTTCTCCGATGTTTCCCAAGGTTCCATATTTGGTCCCCTACTGCTCCTGTTTTTTATCAATGACCTCCCCTCCATCCTCATCTGTTCATGTTTGCTGTTCGCTGACGACATTAAATCATTTGCTTTTGTTTAAAAAATTTCGAACTCTAAGTCGCGTCCGGGAGAATTTTTGGTCGCCTACATGATGATGGACGATTCCGTAGTATACATAACGACGAAATCTATGAGCGATACCACGATCATCTGGTTGTGGATAAAATCCGGTTCAACAGGTTGCGGTGGGCGGGCCACCTAATCCGTATAGATGAGGACGATCCAGCCCAGAAAGTCTATAAGGCCAATATCTATGGTAGAAAAAGAAGACGAGGCAGACCCTGCCTGAGATGGAGCGATGGCGTAGGTCAGGACGGCAGACAGCTTGATGATGATGACATTGAAGATTCATCCGACATCTTGCAATTCCTGACCAGCCCGTGCATCAGAGTATTTCCTAGAGTAATGTCTACTACTTTTATCAAGTGCTGTACTTCTAACTTATTGCTAGGAATAAGTTCAAGAAGGTACTCACCTCTTCGATTAGCGTCGCTGCTCGCCGGACTTCTGGATGGGCGTTGGCATCGCAACCGGGGGGAAGTGGTAACGCTTTAGTCTTGCGAAACTTCACAAGTCTTGTGACTTCGGATCGGGATGTCGCCTCTTGGGAAGTAGTTCGATGCAAAGACTACCTTCCGGTTCCTCCCCCGGCTTCCAGTCTAACTTGGACTGCCACCAGGTCTCTGGTCAGGAATTCTGAAAGACATATATATTTTAGATTACGTTTAAGAATCATTCGAGCTTTTGGCTTTTCCCAAGAGGTTTCCCAAAGCACCTGCATACTTCCTCCTTGCAGATCACGAAGCCGTTCCCAGTACACGCAGGATTTTTGAGCCGCCGCTTTTCCAATATTTTTCTTTAAGATTGTCCTTGCAATCACTGCAGATGCAGTTCTTGCTTGGTAGAAGTTTACATGGGCTATCTTAGTGATGACTATTACTGCGGTAGTGTTTGGAGCTTTTCTCTCCTATCGGAGTATTACCATTTCCATCGTGAGCCCTAGAAGATCCAAGTCCAGGTCGCCGGTTTCTCCTCCTCACGCAGCAGCATTCTACTTCCCTGCTTGTTCTTGTCGTTTCGGGCTTTATGGCCTCCGAGATTCCTCCTAGACCTCGGTAGGTTTACCACTCGAAGTCTCCTTCGAAGTATCTTTTCTTGTCTTTTCCCTGTGCACATGCACAAAGATATTGCAAATCTATAGTTGATATCGCGACTTTGACGTGTGATTGCATCCTGGGTCATCTTTTGCCCTCCACCTTGCTTCTAAAGACTCTCCATAATTCCATAAGATCTTCCGTCTCCAGCGCTGCGGCTTTCAGAAGAAACCATATGTGCCCCTGGTATATCAGCCCCAGCACATGTCGAGAGCTGTGTCCCTTATCACCCTAGTAATTTAGGGATTTTGGATGTAAGCCAGTCCGCTGTGCCTTTCTTTCGGGCCGTCTACTAGTATAAAACCAAGTCGAAAGCGAATGTCGATGAATACGAGCTTCTTACTCCACCACTCGCATATCACTGTAGCGGTGAGTTCTTTGATGTTTTCCTGCTCCTCATGAGTAGCTATTTGCTCCGGAAATGACAGTATGGACAGATGAACGCCATTGACCGTACAAATGTAACTAGTGGCAGACTACTTGACTCCCGCCTGAACCCCTGACCAACCCGGGATCTCCCCCTCTTGGGTTTGGGTTTTTCGGGAGGATTACCCTTATGCGGGCAAACCTCCACTGCTCCAAGCTTTCTTGGCTTCGATAATGATGGCTTTGGTCAGTCTTGAGCCTTCGTAATGTCTTCTTGCTTTCAAACCTTTGTTCAGATAACGCTCTTATCATTTAGCATTTGCGCCACTGGGTCCTGTCTCCTTTCTGACGTCTAATATATGAACATCAGATATGTTTGTTGATCTGAGGCCTTTGTTGTTTGCGGCTATCGCAGTACGCCAATATCGACCCTGGTTGCACTGTCTGACTCCCCAACTTCTCCTTTTTCGGAGTAATCATCGGGCTTTCAGTGTTGCGGAGATGTTCCTCCGCGTGATGGGCCAATTTGTGCGCGGTATAGAGTCCCGCTTGTTTGTTATATTTTTCTTTTTTAATCTAAATTGCTCGTTCATTTCGTTCCCGTGAGTACGAAGGTTGCGAGGTCTGCCGTGCGATAGTCCCCCGTAGCACGGTAAGGTGGGGTGAGGTTCGCAAGGCACCCTGGATTAAGGGAGGATTTTTTCGACTAGATCTGCCAGATCTGCCATCTTATAGCCCACTACTTGAACCCATAATAGAGTAACTATCTAAGTAAATATCTAATTTAGCATTATGTTTTTATTTTCGTGAGAACAGTTTAAGCATATTGCTTTGAACCCTCCTCCTTTACATGGACTTAACACCAGCGACTTCTAATGGAAGATATACTATGTCTGGTTCTCAACTTAACACTGGAGGTTGAAGGGAAGCATTCCTAAAAATAAAATTCCTACAGTTACATGTTTTGATAAATACTATTTATTTTTGTTTTCTTTTCCTAAAGATGTTACTATGCAATAGACAATCCAATTCCGACTTTTGCTTTCGAGGATATGAAAGCAGCTGGGTACAGCATGTCGGATCGAGTAACTGGATTGAATGAACAACATTGTCAAATAGCATTGTATAAACTGGGTCAGTACCATGCGGCCTCCATTCTACTCTTACAGAAGGTGAGTTGAGTACATCACGTATTACAGTGCTTTTATCAAGTTTCATTTCAGAATCCAAAAATTCGAGATTCACCTTTACTTCAGCAAGGGATATTCTCATCAACGAGGTTGAAAAGTGAAAGGTTCCAAAAATTCTCCCAACAGAATCTACAGTCTTTCACCGATCATATTGATAAAATACCTGAATATGAAGAAATTGTTAAAAAACTGAGAAAACTTGATTTTAACGAATTCGTGGGACAGGTCGCGAAAGCCATTGAGTTGTCAAATGAAGACACCTTAGTCTTAGGTCACGGAGATATGTGGGTTAATAATCTCATGTTTAAGTATGACGGGGATAGTCCAACGGACATAGTTATGGTAAGTATCTCAATCATATTATGCCGCGTATACCCAAATAGTTTGCTCAATCGTGTTTTTCAGATCGACTTCCAGGGAAGCGCATTTGTTAGTCTGGGCCTTGATATAAATTACTTTTTTGCTACGAGTCCATCGTCTCATGTGCGAACGAGTAAGAAGGAGGAGCTAATTGAAAAGTCATATTACTTAGGCTTCAAACAAACTCTAGAAAAGCATGCGTTTAACATGATTCCAAGCCTCGGCGACATTAAAAAGGAGGTTCAACGGAAGGAGCTATTCGAATTATTTTGCTCAATAACTGTCCTCCCAATCATTTCGATGAGTAAAGATGATTCTGAGGAAATGTCCGTTGAAAAAATTCGAGAGGGAAAGGTTAAACCAAGTCAATTGGCCACAAAACGGTTTTTGGAAGTCATGAAAAATTCAATTACAACATATGATAAACATGGATTATTGGATACCGAATATATAGAAAGCGTTAATTGACCTTACTATGGAAGAAGCTTAATGTGAATACGACGGCGAAGAGATAAATTCGAGTAAAATATTTCATAAGGGTGCAAACAAAGTAGGCTTAAATCAATGCAACAAGAAGTAAAATTATTTTCTATTGTAGCTCACTTTGTTTCAATAGTTGTATATATAGTCGTATACATATATATAAGATATTAGGCCCGTTCTTCGTAGTTTTTTACGGCCCCTGACTTTCAGTGAAAATTCGTCCTATATATTTCAGTATTGTCCTGCTTAGACTGACACTTCTGAATTTCTACACGTCGTTTACAGCCCCATTTACCTTCTACAAGACTATATATAATTCAACATTAAGAAGGCCCATTAATATGTGGACACTTGCCTATTGAATCATTAGTCTCGCACCCGATTGTGCTAATATGTGGTGTTCATAGAGCTCTTATCAGTTGATTGGAATCGACTCTGCTTTTATTCGTTAACATTTCAGAAAATTAATAAAATTACGTAGCATAGATTAGGAGAAATAAAAACAAACACTCATCCATTATATCAATTAGAAATGTGCTTGCCATAGAAGCACTCATTTTTTTAACCTACAAAATTTTCAAGTAGACAGCACTTATCGACAAGGCAACACCAGCGTGACCAGATGGGACGATATTCAACCACGTTGGTCTAGTCTTCGTTGAGAAACGAGATGCCTCCTTGATGTGTTTTCATACCTCGCAATATCTCGGCAGAACAAACATCTATGCCAGATAGCAAGTAACGGAAGTAGCAGGCTCAGGCTAGCTTTAAGGTTCGAAACAAATGGCATCGAAGTATGTCAGAAAATTGTTAGAATGGCGGTCAAAAGTTAGTACAGGTCACATTGTGCCAACTGATCCTTAAGGGTGGGGATTGAGTAAGCTTCACAACAATTGTTACGAAGCCGCAAAAGGAACCTCCGACTGGATGGATCTTGGAATGACGAGCCCGACAACCAAAGCGGACAAACAATTTCGCAGAGAAAGGGTGCTCCGTGTAGAGAAAAAGAGTTGCTAAGCAGCTGGTTGATATTCTGTCAAAATATAAGGCTAATGTAACAGCGTTTCAAGGCGAGAGCCAAAACAGTGACCATCAAGTATCCGTGTGTTCGAGGTTTCCTAGTTGGCCAAAGAAATGAAACTTGCTTTTACTAGCTTTGAAAACGCAAGAAAACGACTATGCACTCTCCTCTTGCGAGGCAAATTTTGAATATAAGCATCAACATAGCTCGCAGCCCTAGAGAGGAGACTGCAGAATCAGTGAAGAATACTTTCAATGAAGCTGTAGAACGAACCCTCCAAGCCTACCCGGCTATATCGAAATCATACTTGAAGATTTTAACCGCAAAGTATGTTGGTTCCCATAGCTTATATAGAAATATAGTAAGAAATATGGTAAGGGACTGCGGATTATTCGCTTAGAAGTGTTACACGAAATGGTCGTTGGAAGTAGCTGGTTTGCGCGGACCACGGTCAGGTCCAGATGGCACCACTTCAATCAAATTGACCACGTGTTATTTGAACGCCGCGACCATTCAGCTTTGATGAATATCAAAACAATATGTAAAGGGGAGACCAGATGTCTCAAGTGGTTAGAACGCTGGGCTGTCGTAGTGGAAGGTCACGGTTCAAATCTCACTGGTGGCAGAGGGATTTGTATCGTGACTTAACGTCGGATACCAATCGATTCAGGTGTGAATGAGTACCCGAGTCAAATCAGGCTAATAATCTCGGGCGAACGCAATGCTGGCCATATTGTTTTCTGCAGTTTACTGTAGTGTACCGTTACTCCCTTGAATGAAGTGGTCTAACATAGTCCAAGGTCCTGATCCAATATAGATTGTTGCGCCAACGATTATTATTTCCGAGTTATCACAATCTTGGCAGATGCTGGATTTTACCTAATACTAGCACCAAGTGCCAAGCATTTAGGCTCGGATGATCCTACCTACTTAAAAACTAAAGGGGCGCTGGTGGTGGTGCCGGCAGTAGGTCAACGGGAGAATCCGTCGAGAACCCCCCGCAACATCGAGCGAGTATGCAGAATGGTGTACTTCTGCATGGTTTGAACCAGACTGTGCGGAAGTCCCAAGACATTAAGGGAAGCCGTGAGGGATTTAGGTACATTACCTGTAGCTGACAATTTTATGAAAATTACAGTTACCCGCTCGAGACGGCAAATATCTTTGATTTCCCGAGCCAGTGGCTCATAGTTCACCTTCTCCTTCACGTATTTGCGTTCGATGCTGTTATGGGGGTATAGCAACATCAATTATATATACTGAGCGACCCGTCTTGTCAACTAACAGTACGTCAGGCTTGTTGTGTGGAATATGGTGATCAGTCAGAATTTGCCGGTTCCAATTTATGCTGTAAGCAGAACTATCAAATACTGCTTCCGGCTCATATCGGTAAACCTGACATGTTCCCATGATCAGTCCATGTTTGCATGCAAGGTTTTGATGGATACCCTTACGTATAGCATTATGCCTGATGATGTATCGCACACGTGCCATAACCGTACAGCCAGAAATGAGATGGTCCAACGTCTCTAACGCCGAACCACACATTCTGCACTGGTCGTTCTCCACCCGTTCTTTCATGATGAGCTTTTTATAAGCTTGGGTGGTGACTACGCCATCCTGAATGGCACACATGAACCGCTCCGTCTCAGCAAAGACCTCCCCAGCACACTGCCATCTGTTCGACAATTGCAAATCGACAAATGGTTGCCAAAGACAATTCATCAAGTGTGTCAGTTCGCACTTAGCACGTAGGCCATATTTTATTGCAAAACCATGCCCTCTAGCATCATTCAGTAATCATGAAAGGGGGTTCAGTGCCATACAAAACCAAAGGGGACTCAACGAATCCCCTGGAAGATGCCTCTCCGTATACGGATGGGCTCTGAGGTATTAGCACCCTCATATTTACGCACTGATAAGATGGCATGCCGCCCTTCCATGACTGTCGTCAAAAACTTTATTACTTTCGGATCAATGCGATACAGATGTAGGATATCGATTAGTCAGGTATGCGGGATGCTATCGAAGGCATTGGCATAATCGATATAGCAACTAAAGAGGTTTCTTTTGGCCTCTAGTTGCTTCTCCCACAACTACCGAGTCGATTTTGATTTGCTCGTTGTAACCCCTTGACGCAACTCGGCAGCCCTTCTGCTCCTCGGACAGAATGTTGTTGGTCTCGAGGTGCGCATTGACCCTTCCGCTAATAATAGACGTTATGAATTTGTAGAGGGTTGGTAAGCAAGTAATCGGTTTTATGTCTGGGGGGTCCTGCACCGTGTCCTTCTTAGGGATAAGGTAGGTAATCCCCGCAGTGAGGAAGGGTGGAAATTCCTCTGGCCGACTCATGACCTCATTTATACTGCGTGCCAACCGACTGTGTACGCTGGTAAATTTCTTATACCAGAAATTCTGCACCCGATCCAGACCTGGGCCCCTCCAGTTCTTCGAGATGTTTATGGCTCGTCGAACTTCCTCTTCGGTAACATCCGCAAAATTCATGCCAGGTGTATTGGCATGGCGGGTGCCTTCGGCGGTGATCCACTCAGCATGCTCAGCATGCTGGGCGGGTAACCCCCAAAGTCCACCCCAGTATTCCTTCGCTTCCGTTACCGAAAACTGTACTGTCTGGAAGGTCTGTTGAGATTTGTTGAGAGATCTGAAAAAGCTCCGCTAGTCCCCCGCATATGTTGCATTCTGGACACGTCTGGAGTGACTTTCGCGATAACGTCGTAACCGACTGCATATGACAGAAATTTCTGCTTTAATGTGTCCAGAATTTCAACTACGGAAATTTCACTGGGGATGCATAGTTCCGGTAAACCCTCTGCACTTTGTTTCTCTCCCATCGGCTGGCATTGCCAGTGCTGATCTGAATCAGTCTAGCAATGTCCTGCCTCAGTGATCTCTTCGGTCACTCAAATCAATAACACGAAAGCGAATCTTCTGACCGTTCAATATGACAGCCGTAATTGCCCCACAATACAGAAGTGATTGTAGTTGCAGCAGCGAAATGTCAGCACACAGTCGAGATGCAATCATACTCTTTGGAATTCGTCCCGAACCTCAGCGGAAACCTCAGCTGGATGGTCAAGAAGAGTGTTTCGGCGAGCACTGAAACTATTCTCTGCAGTGCGGCGTGGTGTTGTTGATGACGCCGCCTCTGCCCCCATCGACTCTCGCTCACCAGTTTCCGTGGTGACTTCAAGTCGAACATGCTCCCTGATAATGGCCGGGAGTGTGTCGCTGCGAGTTATAAAACGGTACTGGTCTGCGACTCGCTGCACAGTCACGTGCGCAAATTGCGGGAAACGCTCGACGAATCCCTAGTGCAACAAGGGGCGGTAAGATGTTCTACCCGCCCTCGCCGTTATTTCGTAGTAGAAGCGCATGATGAAGAGGTTCATTTCTTCAGTCCACTTCATCCGCTGCCTACGCGAACCTGCTGAAGTGGTCGCCACAGATTGTGGCGAAAGAGCTGCAGCAGGCAAAGCAATGCTCCTGGTCATCGTGGCTCCTAGACGTCGAATCGCCCCACGACTAGCGGTTTCGACATCGTGCTGTCTTTCACAACTGGGCTTGGGACCGGCTACGGCGGAGTTTTCCTCATTATTATTTTAACTAAATTTTACTTAATTAAAATAATGTGAAATAGAAATGAAAAAAAAAATCATCAAATAGCTGAAAAAGATCGTATATTCCTCTCCCCTCTAATAATCAAGCTAAACTTATTTTAGGACTACATGATGTTAGATTATACTTGCGGCTTCAAAATTAATTTTATTTTGATAAGTCGGAACCGGAAGCTCGCTCTTATGTGAGAAACATCTATGCTCATTTTTCTATCCGTATATAGCTACAAATTCAACATATTCCTTCATATTTTTCCAAATGACATATTACAGCCATAGATATTACCCTCACCCTAAACAAACGAACTGCCTATTTCCGAATACTGTACATATACATGCACGTATATAAATTGATCGTACCCATATTTCTGATTTATTTCGTGCACAAAAGCATACATATGTACATATATAGTACGTATATCAAATGCGGCTGGTTTAATGTACAAATATATCTATCTGAATTAGACACTACCTACAAAACTTCATTAGCACGCATATATTATATAACTACATACACACGTCTGTATATTTATATACAAATGACTACAAAACTAAAACAAAATAATTCCTTACGACTCCATTCATATGAAATCACTTCGTTGTGGTATTGACGAATTCATATGGGATGATGACGCCATACACGTTGTATTATAGAATGCATGAAATTCACAAAAAATTGCATAGTTTCACCCCCTATAACTTTGTTAATAATAGATCGATTTTCTCCAAACTTGACGAAATTGTGCCTTATGTTATCTTTTATATCCTTTAAGGGGGTTGCTGAACAAATTTCTAAAATGTGGAAATATACTATTATTAACTTTATTTGTGCAGATATCGGAACCGGATGTATTTTGAGGCCTAGATTTTGTGAAGATGCACCACTGTGATTTTTTTTCAGATTTTTGGGTTAGATTGTGAGAACGAGAACTGGTACACTTTTTGATGGTCATATTTTGAAAACTGACCCCGTATGTTTCACTCGATATCAAATATGGGACCAGTTTGGCCCTTTCATTTGATACTCAACATGGCTACATGCTGCGAAAAGAAAATTTGCACCCTCTATTTATATTATTGGGAGCCCCTTTAAATTCAATACAAAACGGCGCCACTTGCTATATCTAAAGGGAACAACAGACCACATACTCTTACCAATTTTCGTGACAATCGGTCCAGCCGTTTCCGAATAAATCGGGTGTGACAGACAGACAGACATCGAATCGATTCTAATAAGGTTTTATTTCACACAAAACCTTAAAAATGAAAAGAAACAAAAATATTTATTCAAGGTAACGCTTGGCGCCAAGCACCATTGTTTTTCTTTTGTTTTTTGTTTTATTTTGCAGCACTAAAATATTCTACGGATTTGTTGGTATTCTCAACCACGGACTTATCGCAGGGTTTTCATTTCGCAGGATATGATTGAACGTGATTGACAACAAACTGAAATACTTGAACTAAAGATAGCAATGCTTCGGAATGACTTGTGGCACAACGAGCAGAATCGACGTTGATGTAATATAATATGATATAATGAATAGGAGTTAATACGGTGATTTGAAAACTTCTCTAAATTGACCAGTGTTTTAACCACAAGGGCAGTATACACAATTGGTCAAATGAAGAGAAGAGATGGTGTAAGAAGAAAGCAGACTGAGACGGAGAAGCACTTTCCGGTTCAATTTAAAATTAACTGAAATTTACAAAATCTAATTAATTCAGGTTTTCAAATGGAAAGCAAACATCTAGATTGATTCCGTAAATTCATTCACTTTTCCTAAAGTTTCTGGGTTTATTACCAAAATTTTTAGATGGAAAACAAATTTCTAAGTTTTTAGGCGGTTACAGGTACTTCCCATTTATTTTTTTGGCGGTGGTTGGAGGTAAGTAAATTCGGCCCATGTCAAGATGGTGACAATTCGGAAGCAACAGCAATAGTTTTCGAGGCTGTAGAAAGTGAACACTAGATATAGTGGTCCTTAAACCCTTATAAACCTTTTCATTGTAACGGATCCGTGTAATCGATTCCTTTGGCGTGAATTGTATCTAGATCAGACATTCCCTCACCTCTGCCCTGGCAGCAACGTGGCCGAGTTGGTTACTAGGTGTCGATTACCTGCCTTATATATAATTCATGACAATGGATCAGTCTCGGCCGGCTTTGGTGCAAGGCGGTCTTTGATTTGAATATAATTCATTCACATGGAATGTCATGAATTATCTACAGGGTGTGGCGTCAAAATCTGTACAAAATTCAATTCAAATTTTCCGGCTTTCTATGCCACGTCGATAGATGACGCTTGGCATTTCAATAGCCCAATGCATGTACTAAATATCCGTAAGCTCAAAAAAATCGCAATGTTAAAATCAAGTGCAGAGTACAATCGAAGAGCTGCGATTATTGAAAGTATTCGCACTGGGCTCAGCCCCGAAGTCATTCGATTCTTCGGTACCAAAGGTCTACTGTGTTTTATGTCATCGTCAAGTATAACCAAAACCAAGTGATGTGAATGAAAAAACTAAGCGTAGAATCGTTGAAAATGACCTCCGCTACAAATCTCATACAATTAAAGTCAGACAAATGCTTTCCGAAGCTGCACGCATAAAGCGAATTGAACGCTGCAATCTGCCTGTTTTCTTGATGAAACTGTGCTGCCGGGCGCCTCAAATTTTTACTGTTGATATGAAAATCAATCGCAGGAATGATCGCTAGCTCACCCGTGATACTGAAGAAGTCTCCATTATGTCAAGAACAAAATTCCCAGCGAATGCCCACCTGCTAGGTGTTGTATACAGTGAGGGTGATGTTCTTTCACAAAGGGGAATGTGTCACTAAAGGAAGTGCATATGCATGTTCTGATAAATATGGTAGAGCCGTGGATGAAAGCTATATCGTCTGAAAAGTCATATGTTTTTCAACAGGACAGTGCCTCTACGCACATAAGCCATTTGGTGCAAAACTGATTGTCAAGCGACGTCGACATGATCTGGTACAAAGAATTTTGGCCTCTCAACAGCCCGGATCCTCTGGACTTCAATGTATGGAGAGTAGTTGAAAGAGTCACCAACAAGTCCAGACATCCATCATTGAGAGTTGTCATTGTAGTGGCATTTGCTAATATGGACCGTGAAACGGACCTCCGAAAGCACCAAACAAGAATGGAAACCATCATAAAAGCAGAAAGAGGTTATATTGAATGAATATATTCTATCTAATCGTAATAGTATAAAAGACAAACAAGTCGGGAAACCGGAAGCTTGACGCTTCAGGTATAAAAGGTTTTGTGTTTCCCTATGTGAGGAGCATAACGTAGTTCTCCATTGGCTTATAGCATTGACCCGAGATATTGAAATTGTTCAGTTCTGGACAGGTTACTGCCATTGCCAGAACTGAGCGATTTAAATATCTCGAAGAGCAGGTTACCAACATTGCCAAAACTCGATTTAAATATCTCGAGTCAATGCTATCTGCCAATGGAGAACTGCGTAATGAAATTATTTCACACATTAACGCAACCTGGATGAAGTGGCATTCCCCAACTGGTGTTCTTTGTGATCGACGTATCAGCGCACGTCCCAAATCTAAAATTTACTGCAATTTCGTCCGTCTGCCACTCTCTATAGTTCTGAGTATTGGCCGACTATAAAGGTCAATGAACGGCGTCTTGCGATAATGGGGACGAAGATGTTGCATTGCACTGGTGGCGTGACACGTTTTGATTACGTCTGAAATGAGAATATCCGCGGTCGAACGGGTTTGCACCGATCGTGGAAAAACTGCAAGAGAGGCGTTTTCGATGGTGTGGTCACGTAATTCACACTAACGAGAATTCAACAACCAGTATTGGTCAGCACATCGAAAGCAATGGTAAGCAACCAAAAAGTCGGCCAAAACAATGGTGGCTTGATATGCTGGATGGGGATTTAAAGGTCTAGCGATTACATCCTGATAAAATAATTTGATAAAATAAAATGACGAAACCGGTCACCATAGGCCGACCCCACTTGTGAACCGATGGCTGAACAAAAAGAAAAAGATGTAAAGAGCGACGAGTGGACGACAGCTCCGTGTAATATAGCTAAAAATTCCATTGCCCTCTATTTTCTAGAAAGCGATTTAAATAAATCATTTGATGGAACGCCCTGTGTTGATAATGGTCAACCTCATACGCCTCACACCCTGAGTTTAATATTATTAGCAAATGCCAACAATTTAACCAACATCAAATATAAACAAGTCGGAATACCGGAAGCTCGCGCTTCGGGTATAAAGGTTTTGTGTTCATCTTATGTAAGAGACGCACATTTCTCTGTCCGTATATAGCTACAAATCCAACATAATCCTTCATATTTTTCCAAACTACGAGACATACGTACATATTAGAGCCATAGATATCACGCTCACCCTAAACAAACAAACTGCCTATTACCTGCTGTACACATACATGCACGTATCTAAATTTATCGTACCCATAATTCCGATTTACGTCTTATATCTATCTGAATTAGGCACTACCCGCAAAGTTCATTAGCACGCATATATTATATACCTACATACACACATGTCTGGTTGACAAATAACTAAAAAACTAAAACAAAATAATTGTCTGCGACCCAATTCATAAGAATTCATTTCGTTGTGGTATTGACGAATTGATATGTGATGATGACGTCATGCGGGTTGTAGAGTCCACGAAATTCACAAAAAATTGTAAAGTTTCACCCCCAATAACTTTGTTAATAATAGTTGGATTTTCTTCAAACTTGACCAAACTGTGCATTATATTCTTCATTACACTCATGCCAAATTTTGTATTTCTAGGATGAACATAAGGGGGGGTGCCGGGTAAATTTCTAAAATGTGGAAATATACTATTATTAACTTTATTTGTGTAGATATCGGAACCGGATATATTTTGAGGCCTAGATTTCGTAGAGATGCACCACTGTGATTTTTTCCAGATTTTTCGGTTGGAGAGGTTCTGAGAACGAGACCTGTTACACTTTTTGGGGGTCATATTTTGAGCGCTCACTCCTCCATGTTTCACCCAATATCAAATATTGCACCAGTTTCAAAAAGTACTAATTGAGACCTTTCATTTGATACCCCACATGGCTACATTCTGTGAAAAAAAAATTTGCACCCTCCATTCACATGTATGGGGAGCCCCCTCTTAAGCTTAACACAAGATGGCGCCACTTACTGCATGTAAAGGGATCACCAGATTACATACTCTCACCAATTTTCGTGACAATCGGTCCAGCCGTTTCCGAATAAATCGGGTGTGACAGACAGACAGACAGACAGACAGACAGACAGACAGACAGACGGACAGACAGACACCGTCACCATTCTAATAAGGTTTTGTTTCACACAAAACCTTAAAAAGGCTAGGGAGAATTAGATTCTTCTTGAATGGAATTTTAATATTTCACTCGAATTTCAATTATTCTCGTTAATTATGACGTCAGCATCTTATTTTTATGGCTTAGGATGCTATTAATTAGCACGAAATTGATAAGTTTGAACTTCTATAACTTTGACACTAATAGTTGGATTTTCATGGAACTTGGCATGTGTATGCACGAGACTGTTCTCTATGCCGGTGCAAAATTTGGTATAATTAGAATGAGCTTAACGGGAGTTTTTTAGTCAATTTCTAAAAGTTGATAATATACTATTAGTAAATTCATTTGAGCGGATACCGGAATGGGACATCTCTCGAAGATTAGATTTCACATAAGTGTTTTACACAAAGCCTTAAAAAGTGCTGCAGATAAATAGATTCTTCATAAATGCGACTTTAATATTCCACGCGAATGTCAATTATTCCGGGTAATTATGACGTCAGCATCTGATTTGCATGGCTTTGGAAGCAGTAAACTCGCGCGAAATTGCTAAGTTTGAACTGCTATAACTTTGGCGTTAATTGCCTGATTTCCATGAAATTTAGCACATATATACGAAATATTGTCCCCAATGCTGGAAGTCCTAGGATGAATTTAAGGGGGGTTTTTCAGTAAATTTCTAAAAAGTAGTAATATACTATTAGTAAGTTTATTTGAGCAGATATCGGAATGGGACCTATTTTGAGGCCTAGATTCCATCTAGACGCACTACCCTGATTGACTCCTTACTCACGCACTTTGCAATTAACGCCAAAACTAATGCCAGTTTCGGAAAGTACAAATTGGGGCCTTTCATTTGATACTCTACACAACTATATCCGGTGAAAAAATTTTTTGAATCCCCCCTTTGGATGTATGGGGAGCCCACCTTTAAACTCCACCTAAATTTATGCCACTCGCTGTATGCGTGAGATTTCATAACTCCCATCTGTCCACCAAATTTCGTTCGGATCGGTTTAGCCGTTTTGGAGAAAAGTACGTGTGACAGACAGACAGAAAGACAGACAGACATTGAATCGATTTTAATAAGGTTTTGTTTTACACAAAACCTTAAAAATTGTAAACTCTTCTGTATAAAAATTATTTCAAAATATGAGATTCGATTTGTTCAGATTTTGGCGCTGCATTCTATATAAGGGGACAAACTACACTTAGTAACCATTTCCTTCAAGCTGCTCTCAGGACGGAGGTAAGGCCCTGGACAAAACCGAAAGTCTTATGTTATCACAAATACGTGTATTACCCAAATATATTTAAACACAATTTTAGATGGGAAAAAACTCATTAAGTGTAATAAATTTTCAAAGCTGCGATGTCATCAATGAAAGTTTCGAAAACCAGCAATAAAAAACCGCCGCAATTCTATTATTTATAGCCAATAAGCCGCAATGAAATTCAATATAATTTTTTCCTGGCAATGGTTTGGAATATTAGTTGTGTTTCTATTTTATCGATTTAACTGATCTCATATTATTTAACCATGTGCAATAAATCATTTAATCAAGAATAACTCCTACTCCTGAAATTATTTACATGTCGACTTTTTATATTGACCCGTTATCTAACCACTGTGGGAAAATGCCACGCGATAAAAAAATATATCTGGAATGAGAAAGATTTTTCTTTGCAGAGTATGAAAGGTTGTTTATCACATAATTCCATGCAATTCAATTCTTATTGCTCGAAAAGCAATCAAAAATTAAAATTGTTGGAAATGGAAAATTAGAGAAAATTATAGATATACGAGTATGTTTTATTCTCTAACTTGATGAAGATGAAAGAAATCGGGGAACCAGAAACTACACGCTGCAGATATAAAAGGTTTTGTGTATTTCTCATATAAAAATATTTCAGTGAACACTTTTCACATTAATAGTTGTGGGTACTTAGCACGTAATGATATGCATACATTGTGCCGGAATATCCATTTAAGCCTGATACTGACATTCAAAGTCTTAGGATTTGCACTGAATTGACAATTTTGACCTATTATAACTTTGTTAGTAATAGTATAATTGCATATGATAACGTACATTACTGCGAAACTTGATGATGATGAAACATGATTCTATCCGTGTGTAAATCTCATTGGTGGCAGTGGAATTTGTATCGTGATTTGACGTTGGATAACACTCGACTCAACTGTGAATGAGTACCTGAGTCAAATCAGGATAGTAATCTCGGGCGGGTGCAGTGCACATTGGCACTGTATATTGCCTTCTATAGTGTACCGTTACGGTCTTGAAGGAAGTGCTCTAACACGCTTCAAGGCGCTGATCCAATTGGATTGTAGCTCCAACGATTATTATCTAATATACCATTATTAGCTTCATTTGAATAGATATCTATATGGAAGGAACTGGCAGGCGTATAGTGGCTGCTTCAAGATTTTTTTTCCGATTTTTCGGATTTTTCAGTTGGATTGATTCTAAGAATGGGCCCAGTCTCCGCCCTCCCCCATGTGCATTAGATGTCAGAACTGAAACCAGCTTTGAAAAGTACTTTGATTTGATACCCCACGCGATTATATTCGATGAAATATTACACAAATGGCTGCTTATGGCACCATGATCCACCGCCTCTTAACTATCCCGCTCACTGGGGAAGACTACCGGAGTGAAAAACTCTACATCTTGGACACGGCTATGAAGAACGGGTACCCCAGCGCCACCATAGAAACAATGATTAAGAAACACACCCGAAGGTTAGAACGTAGTAATCTTACTATTGCTCAAAAAAGAGCAAGTGTCACCTTCTCAAATTTGTCCAAACACATACAAAGGGCATTGAAAAGGTTTTACACACAGCTGGTAGGATCGAGCCGTATCTACCAGCTAAAAACCCAGCTGGCGGGGGAAAAAGATCCAAAAACGGTGGAAGAGATGAGCGGCATTTATAAAATCGCCTGCTCGGATTGCCCAAAGGTATATATCGGGCAAACTAAAAGATTGGCAACCACCAGATTTAGGGAGCACATGAAGGAGGCAGAGCTGGCTGTAAAGCACTCCCGAAAACCCACTAAATCTATGGTGGCAAAACATATGGTCGAATGCGGCCATAAAGTAAGCGCTGATCGGTGTACCCGTTTTGGAGAAAAGTGCGTATGAAAGATAGGCGGAAAATGAATCGATTTTAATAAGGTTTTGTTTTATAATAATAAAAAAATTTTACCTCGGAATCTACGAACTACGCCAAATCATCGGAATTTATCATAAGGACTTAAATACAGGAGATCCGCAAGGGGTTTGGCTTAGTCTTGGTCAAATTAATGTATGCCAAAAATCTTGAACAGTGTCACAGAGTATATGCTCTGGATATTTTGGGACCCCATCGCAGTTTGAACAATCGGGTGAGGTATCCAGTTTACACCTGCATAGGTACTGGCGGTATCCTCCATGCCTCGTGAAAAACTCGGAAAGATTATTGTTGATCGTACCGTGCTGTCTGTCCAACCACTTCTTGCTTGCAGGGATCAGCTTGTAAGTCCGCCTACTCTACCCGAACATTCCCAGTGGTTTTACCATCTGCGGTAGAGAAGAAATTGGCTTCGCGTTGTATATGTTCGTTATTTCATCTGTCAAGGTGTCAGTGGGCATCATTCTGGAGATGATGAGCGTTACATCATCTGAGACAATCCTGAAGGTGCGATACATCCTTCTGTAGATTGCATTCAGTTTATTAGCATTAACTGACATCTGTAACGACTCTCCTAAACTGGAACGCAGAGAGCACGATCGAGCTCACCACTTTTGCTATAAGCAACATAGAGATTTACCTAGCTAACATTTAACCGCACTGATTGCTTCGCCTGAATATAATGGAGCCTCTTCCAGATGTTTGCGACCACGCTATGTTGTTAGCGTAACCCACCGCCGTAGGGAAGATGAAGTACATCGTTGTACATTGGGCTAATACCATCCCAAAGAGTCCTCCATGTCAGAGCCTTCTTTCAGCTAAATAACTATCGACAATAGCGACGAGATAGGCTGGAATATCAAACTACGCTAGGGATTTTTTTATTATTATCCAATTGGCTAAATTGAATACATACATACATGGTGCCGGACGGAATCGCCGTCACATTCATAGATCGCTTGGGAAATAACCATTTAATAATTTTCAGCAAGGGGAAGGGCACGTGATCTGCGGTGATCAGCGGCTTCTAAACCGTCCCATCACAATTCTATAAGCATTGCCCTATGAATTCACGTTCCGTTCTTAGCCAAGCTTCTTAATGCATTTATTCTTACTTCGCTGGTTGGCGAGCTTGTGGGTTTTGTGGGCTTCCTTATTGGAACATTTTTTTCTGCCCTTGATCCATATACCTACCACCTTCTGAGCCGCCCCTTTAACTCGGCGGTAGTCTGATCGTAGGCTGGCCAGTTCACCATTCCACCTGTAATTTCGTCTTCTACCCGGAAATGAGCAAGGGCACGTCACGTGCTTTGGCCACGCATTGTGCAACATGGATAGCTCTTTCCGTACAGACGTCTGCTTTTTTAGGTTGGTCTAACCTCACTTCTATGAAGGTCTGCCTATCCAAAGCTTTTTCAGACCAACCTGATATCTTTCTAGGTTTTTGGCATGGTGGTTCTCTGTCCTGTGGTTCCGCACACAGCTCATAGAAGATTGGCTGGTGATCGCTGTGGGTGTCGGATACAATGTGAACTTACTGTACTTCAAGACGGGATGATGCCTTCATCATATGTTTTACAGTGTTCTCACAGGCGGGGTGGCTGGGCGCATTTTAGTTTTCTTTTTAAGGTTTTGGGTAAAACAAAAGGTTTTGTGTCACACTTTTCTCAAATTTTGCTAGAGAATAGAGGACAAGGTCGCGCACTGGCTGTTAGTATTAACCTTATAGAGCTCGAAGTTATCAATTTAGTGCGAATTTGCTGCATCTTAAGCTATGCAAATAAGATGCTGACGTCATAATTATTATAACAAGAATAATTGACAGAAGCTACTTGGCTCTTTTCCGCTATTAGCAAAGCCCTTCTTAAGGCTTTGTCTATCTGTTACACGAGATAGACCGAGAACCGGCTGGAGCAATCATCACAGAATTTGGTAAGAATATGTGGTTTATGCAACGAGGTTGGATCATTTTGTATTGAAGTTAGGTAGAGCTCAACATATATGTAAAAAAACAATTTTTTGTCCGCAGAATATAGTAACGTGGGGCATCCAACGAAAGGACTTAATTAGTAGTTTTCGAAAATGATCTTGCTTCTAATATTGGGTGAAACACAGCAGTGTGAGGATTGAAAATTTGTGCCCAACAGCGAAACAGATCCCGTTCTCACAACCTATCCAACCGGAGAATCTGAAAAAATCAAAGCAACGCATGTCTACAAAATTTAGGCGTCAAAATACGTACCGTTACACACCAAATATGGAAGTTCATGTGTTTTGGCACGTTAATTTTCCATTAGACGCATTCAAAACTACCATATTTAAATATGTGGATTTTTCCAATTTCGAGTTCACGTTTTCTCGCCTTTAATGCGTAATATTCCAGAATTTTCCGTGGTTACATGCGATTGGAAAGCTAACATAATGAGGCAACTTTTATCAATTTTGCAGCTTTGTAAGTTTAAAGCACCGCTACAATAATGCATATTGAAATTTAAATAAAAAAAAATTGGAATTTTTTTTTTTAAATTTAAACAGTTATATCTTCGATCTTGATAAAATATCCAGTTATAAGAAATTTTATGAAGTTTCTGAAAATGGTATCAAATCTGGGAGTATATGATTGAGAGGGTCGGAAATTGTAAGTTTTTTTTGCTACTACCCTCTTCACGGAAAATCCTGTAACGGTAAAGATAGGGTGCTCGATGGACCAATTTTCCTCGAACAAATGGTAATATCCACCATTAAAATTGGTACAATCATAAACGCACCCTGTGTATGTATTGTTTCTTATCACACTCTCTACCCCACCTCAAATTTTATATCAATCGGTCTTCACCGAAAGAATTCGGAGGTCACACCCGATTTGTAGCTTCAATGGCTGGACAAAATGGTGCGCAACGTCATGTCGACGGCGTCTTCTGTTGTGTCATACTTACGGGCGAGCTATAATGATCAATAGTGGTGACTTTTCCGAAAGTGGTCTCCCTTGCCCTTCTTGTGGGTAATAGTAAATTATAGACGGCCGTTTGATCAGTCCCAAACATCCGTGTTGAAGACAACGAATATTAGATCTGCCAATAAAATTTACATTTACTTGTAATCTATTTATTTATTTGTTTATTTATAATATGAAAATAATCATTTCGTACAAGATGCAAGTGCAAGTGACTTGCATTATTACCCCATGCTTTGCTCAATAAATCAATTAATCGTAACAAGTTTAAAGCGGAGCCTTCGTCGACCTTTGCTTGAGTAGACAATGAATCCCAATTATTTGATATGCGATATTTAAGCCACGTGAGTTTATTTTGAGAGCATCAACAATCTCTTCATTACCAAGCAATTTATTTCATTTTATTGATATGTGCCCGTCAGCTCCAAATTTATTTAACGTTCGAAGAGTCTTAGCCAGTATAAAAGTAGTTGGAGTTCGGCGGCTACGTTTTAAGTTGGTATGAAACTATCATCAAGAATTTATTCTTCAATACGGTTTTCAATGGAAACTGCTTTGTAATTTTACAAGTCCCTACCACGTCAGGGCAAAAACAGACACATCCCTACTGCGGAGCAAGCGCTCCCTATCTAGAAGAAAGTGCATAGGAATGTGCCGAAGCATATGTTGCACTAGCGTATAAGGGAGAAGGGCCCAAAAATAACTACTCCTAGACGAATTGCCACTGGCGCTGTAAGGCTTGCTATTGTGACCTCCAAGCCGATTTCTGATAGTTTCCTGACATCTGAAGCATCACAATAGTAGAGTGCCGCGGACGTCGGTATTGAAAAGGATTACCGTAAAATATTCGCTTACCTCCGCTTGCATGTTGCATCCATCATTTCTAGCAGGGTTGGAAGGCTGAGGCAAATCGCCAGTATGTATTATCCAGCTAATGAGGTGAAGGAAGACTTCACCCCGTTATGGGTGTAACGGCTAATCAAAGGAAGGGGGAAATCATTTTAGCCATCAATGTACTCAAACGGAGTAAAGCCTCTAGGGTTGGCGGTCTCTTCACAGAGCTCTTGATCTCGGTTCCTACACAGAGAGTTCCTGTTGACCGAGAGCAGGCTTGTTCCCGCTCTGGCTTCTTCTGAAACTACCAAAGTGGACCATTCCCCTTGCTTGGCAGATTGGGATATGCAACATAATATGAGTAAAAGCCACGAATCTTGGCGTTGTTCGATTCCATAAAGGGGCTTTCTGGGAGGAAACGTAAGTCCATTTTTGAGTACAAAGAAATTTGCCAACTTATGTACGTGCCTATGTAATCCATTTACATTCCATTTCAAATGTCATCTAATATAGTTGTTGATATTTGGTTACCGTCCTTATTATTTTTGGTTAGCACGTCTCGTCTAATACCATATTTACAAATGCGACAATATTTTCGCTAGGTTCCTTTCGAGAACTGCTATCCCCGCGGGCGGTATTCCTTTGCGTCCTAGCTTCCGTAACTCTTTCGCCACTTCACCGGCTCTGTAATTGACCTTCTGTTGACAGTAACAATTTACAACTTTATTGTTGGGACTCTCCTCTCCTTGAATTACGATCATACTGCCTTTCTGTGCTGTTAAATCCTTGACGTCCTTTGCGCTGGGGTATTGGGTGAAGTTTTGTGTAAAACAAACTTATCATTTTTGCGTGACACTGCACCATAATTAACGAGAATAATTGATATTCGGGTGAAATACTAAAGTCAAATATATGAAGAAGCTACTTCTCTCCAGCCGTTTTGCCCTTTGTCGCTACAACGAGAGCCCTTTTTAAGGTTTTGTTTGTAAAACAAAACCTTATTGAAATCGGTTTACTGTCTGTCTGTCTGTCTGTCCGTCACACGCATTTTTCTCGGAGACAGTTGTAGCGATTGGCACCAAATTTGGAAGAAAGGTGGGAACTGTGAACGATCACGCATATAGTGAGTTACATCCTTTTACGACGAATTTACGGGGGGGTCCCCATACATGCAAAGGGAGGGTGAAAATTTTTTTTTTCATCAAATATAGTCATGTAGGGTATCAAATTAAAGGTCTCGATTAGTACTTTTCGAAGCCAGTCTTAGTTTTGACATTTGTTGAAAAGGTGGGGGGTGCGGGGGGTTGAAAATGGTCATTTTTTTACGAACCCATTCTCATAAACTACTCAACCGAAAAATCTGAAAAAAATCAGGGGGCTGTCACTATATGGTGCCTAGGCTTCGCTAGGCTTCGAAATACCCTCCATACCGATACCTGTTCAAATAAAGTTACTAATAGTACATTACTATAATTTTTAGTAATTGACAGGAAAACCCCCTTTAAGTTCACCATAGAATCACAAAATTTTGCAACAATATAGGCTACAGCATATAGCATGATCCTGCCAAATTTGGTGAAAATCGCACTATTACTAACAAAGTAATACTAGGTCAAAGCTGTCGCTTCTCTGCAAATTCGAGACTATGAATGTCAATATCACTTGAAAGTGGCTATTTTCACATAATATATGCATATTTTACGTGCTGCAGGCTAATTGGGACAAATGAACACCCAAATCCCTTTATAAAAGAAATACACAAAACCTTTCATACCTGAAGCGTCTAGCTTCCGATTTCCCGACTTGTTAAGGTTTTGTATGAAACAAAACCTTGCTCAAATCGGTTTAATGTCTACCCGCCCGTCTGAAAGTCTGTCCGTGTGTCCATCAGTTCGTCGTCTGTCCGTATGTCCATATCCGTATGTATGACATTTTTTGTTGAGTTGACGATTTGTTTTAGGTGAACTTCATCACATTTGTTAATAATGTTGGATTCCCAGTGTGAAGCGTATGTATTTAACTATAATACAATAGGTAGAGTACGTTGCAGTGATTTTTTATAAAAACCTTTTGTAGCTGAAGCGTCCAGCTTCCGCTTTCCCGACTGGTTTCTCAAAGTTTCTATAATAATAATAATGTTTTTCTTTTTAAAGTTTTATGTAAAACAAAATCTTACTAAAATAGGTTTACTGGCAACCTGTCTGTCTGTCTGTCACACCTATTATCTCAAAAACGGTTACTGCTATTGATACGAAATTTGGCAGAAAGATGGGACGTGAAATTATGTTACTCTCCGCATGCAATGGGATTCACTTGCATGCGGAGGGTAACATAATTCCACGTTGAGTTCAAGGAGGATCCCCATACATACAAAAAGGGTTGTAATTTTATTTTGACTGAGCATAGTCTTTTGGGGTACCATCTGAAAGTTTCAGTTAGTACTTTCCGAAACCGACATCTAAAAGAAAATATTGTGATGCTCCATTTAGATCTCAAAATACTTGCAGTAGTAAAGACTGCACTATGGAGCACGGTTCATAACGCAGTTCTCCATTAGTTGATAGCATTGATCCGAGATATTTCAATCGCTCAGTAATGGGCAGGTCACTGCCGCTGACAATGCCTGCTTCATGGGGATCGGTCGTCAAAAATTCTATTTTACTCAGATTTAATTTGAATCCGTGTCGCATGAAGGGATCATTCAATTTTTGGACAAGTTGCTCGAGATCATTTTTGTTATAAGACGCCGGGAAAAATCAGATGGTGTTCTACATTACGAACTAGATACAAGTGGGGCAAATACCCTTCAGGAATGCTTAAGCAATGCATAAAACCTTTCATACCAGAAGTGTTTAGTTGCTGGTTTCCCGGGTTGGTTTTTAAGGTTTTGTTTGTAAAACTGACTGTTGGCCACGCACACTTTTCTCAGAAACGGCTGCACGAATTGACACGAAATTTGGTTGGAAGCTTGAAACTGCGAATGACCGTACATAGAGTAAGTCACATCTTGCTACGTTCAGTTTAAGGCGGGTCTTCATGCATGCAAAAGGGGGGTGTACACTTTTTGTTTACCCAACGTAGTCATTTCAGGTATTAACTGTGGTCTCGATTAGTATTTTTCGAAGGCAATCATAGTCTTGACATTTCCCAAGAAGCTATTTATACAGGGTGCGGCAGCATAACTTCCTTTTTTAAAATGCGCGCCACTCAGTTAGTTGATGTCATAGCGGAGCGCTAGTGGTCTCGTTCAAGAGAGCATACTGTAAAGTTTCGTCCCGATACGGTTCAGTCGCCATCATGCGTTGGAATAGTGAGGAGCGTGCCTTTGCCGTTGAGGTTTACTTTTCAAGCGGATGTTCGGTTATTACAACACAGTGAGCATTTCGGAATCGCTTTAATTTAGCCCTGTTGGCTCCCGTCCCAGACCGCAAATCAATTGTTACATGGGTCACTACATTCAGACAAACTGCAAGTGCGACAAAAGGAAGAACTGGAGTCCCTCGGCCCCTTAGATCACCTGAGAACATTGTAGCAGTGAGAGCGTCAATGTTGCGATCGCCACGGCGTTCTGCGCGCAAACACGCATCTGCCCTTGGACTATCCGATCGTTCTGTGAGAAGAATTCTTCGTGATGATCTTCATTTTCATCCCTATAAGATGGCGATAGTGCAGGAACTTTCAGAACGTCACTTCAATTCTCGGATGAACGCGTGTGAGCTTCTTCTTGATGTCGTTCCCGAGGGTGCTATTGTTTTTTTTTTAGCGATGAAGCCCATTTTCATTTGTGTGGGTCGGTTAACAAACAAAACATGCGCTACTGGCCTGACACCAACCCTCGACAATTGCATCAAATGCCTCTGCATTTACCCAAAGTCACAGTGTGGTGTGCAATTTTCTCAGCTGGAATTATTGGCCCCTGGTTTTTTGAGGAAAATGAGGTTACAGTGACAGTGAATTCGGACCGATATGTAAACATGCTACAGAATTTTTTTTGCACGCTTAGAAAGTTTGGATTTGGGGGACACTTGGCTCTAACAAGACGGTGCAACAGTACACACTTCAAGAGCATCGATGGCTGTTTTGAGGAAACACTTTCCAGAGCGCCGCCACGCGCCACGCGCCGGCACGCTCTCCCGATCTGTCCCCTTGTGATTTTTTTCTATGGGGTTTTTTGAAATCCCGTGTTTATGTGAACCGTTCAAGAACCCTACAAGATTTGAAGACCAACATCCAAGAAGAAATTGCCAACATAACACCTGCTATGCTAACAAGAGTCATGACAAACGCCAGAAATCGGTTTACGCAATGTATGGAGAATGGGGAACGTCACCTAACAAATTTGATCTTCAAAACAATGTAAATAAAAACTTTAGACATGTACCTACATTATAAAAAATAAATAAATATTTTCCGATGCATACAACAGTTTTTATTGAGTTTTGAAAAAAGGAAGTTATGCTGCCGCACCCTGTATATGGTGTCCGAGCCTCGGAATACTCTCCATATCGGTATCTAGTCAAACTTAGTTGATAATAGTATATAATACTACCATGCTTTTGAGAAATTGACTAGAAACCGCCATTAAGTTTGTCCTATAGTCTTTTTTTTCTTTTTCAGCCCCAAGTTTGATCAAAATCGTACTGGCATTGATAAAGTAGCCACTCTTTTCCTTGTAAATTTATTGCAAACCAATATACTCTGTATCAATATCATACTGAAGTGAGTTAAAATAAAGGGCAATTGAATTTTCAACTATGTACACAGGGAACTGTCATGGAGTGCATAACATCACATTCCTCACATAAGGAAACATACTACCTTCTATAACAGAAGCGTCTAGCTTCTATTTTTCCGACTTGTTTTTTTTTGGCTTCAAAAGTTTTCCAATTAATTCTGGAATCGCTTCCAGAGGTTATTGAACAGATTCTTTAAGATATTCCTTCTCCAATGATTGATTATCCAAGATATTCCTTCTCCGATAACTTTACGAGTTTACTGGGAGGAATAAATATATTAATTTCTATATATATAGTTAAAAAAGCCTACGGACCCTCTTCCCGCCCAACCGGACCGAGGGGCGACCCACCTAAGGATTGACTGAAGGCAACATCCAAAGGCTCGCATCACAGCGATAATGCGATTTAACGCAAAGTGTGCGCGACCATGCGAAAATATATTCCTACATCCCGATTGCCGCAAACACTTCAGCCAATGACGCAGTGGTTCTACACTACAGAAACATGGTTCTTGAATCGAAGACAGTGCGGATCATGACTGAAACCCACTAGGTCAGATTGTTACCGGGTGGGACTCTTCGGACTATAGCATAGATTGCAAGGATAACCGCTTTTTGCATCTCCATGTATAGTCCAGCCCTAAGATCGAGCGTTTTCAGCGCTTTATGTAAGTCCTGCGGGACTAATCCCGTCGCTGAAATTACTACTGGGACTACTTCCATCTTTTGTAGTTTCCAAGTCTGCCTCATATCGTCTGCCAAGGGGCCGTAGTTCCGGATTTTTTCGTGCTATTTTTCAACAGTGTTCCGGTCCGACGGTACGGCTACATCGATTATAAAGCACGCTCGTTCTTCCTTCAGAAGCAGAACCAGATCGGGTCTGTTATGATTAACACTGTGGTCGATGGCAATAGTGTGATCCCACAGTAGTTTGCCTGACAAACAACAAATCTTTTATATGACCTCCGTGAATGGGTTTCTCTTTCCACATGTCGATCTTCTGTTGGACTGAAGTAACATTCGACATGGGATCCCATTCTCTGCTTCTCAAGTTCAAAGGAGATAATTTATTATCTGCCATGACGGTAGCCTGGTGTATTTGGCTAGAGGATTGTTTCTCAAAGAAAAATTCTAGAAGAGAATGCACTTGATTGTAGTGCAACGTTTTTAAATTAAGTACCCCCCTTCCTCCCTGATGACGTGGGATAGTGATCCTCAATTTTTCGGCAGCTCTATTGTGCGCGTTGTTATTTGCGAGAACTACCCTTACCCGTCTATTGACAGATTCTAAATCAGTATTACTCCACTGTATCACACCGAAAGTGTATAGAAGGACGGAAATGGCGAAGGTGTTGATTGCCATGATTTTATATTTCCCGTACAGCTTAGTTTTAAGGGCAAGATCCAGACGCCGTTCAAATTCAACCAGCAACTTAGATTTGATTATTGCCACAGCAGGTGTTGTTGCTTGCAATGTGCCGAGGTATTTGTAGACGTCGTCTGAATCCATACCCTCAATTCGGATGTGATTTTGGCTGTATCCTTCGTTGTCGGTGTGTTTTCCCCGAACAATTGTTTTTATGCGACATTTTTCCAAACCCAGCTGCATGCCGATATCCCTACTGAACTGGATGGTGATATCCAGCAAGAAGCGAAGTTGGTTCTCGTCTTTGGCATACAATTTGATGTCGTCAATGTACATCAAATGACTTAATGTACATTTCGACAATATGCCATGCTTGACTTCTAACCTATATTTGCTTTCATGCAAAAGATGGGATAGCGGATTCAAAGCCAAACAAAACCACAGTGGGCTTAGAGAGTCGCCTTTGAAAATGCCACGCCTGATTGGTATCTCTCCTGATGTTTGTGAGAATACCGATAGCTTCGTGCTCCAATTCTTTATTACTGTTCTCAGAAGAAGAACGACATTCGGGCTGATTTTATACAAGCGTAACACTTGTAGTAACCACGAATGTGATATGGAGTAAAAGGCTGATTTATAATCGATGTAGGCTGTCGAGATACTTCGTTTCTGATGGACAACCTGCTTTACAGCGACCATATCGATTATAAGCTGTTCTTTGCAGCCTCGGGAGTCTTTTGCGCATCTTTTTGCTCCTCAGCTATCAATTTATGAACATCAAGATGTTTTGAGATCACACTGCACAGAACTGAAGTGAAGACCTTGTAGATGGTAGGAAGACAAGTAATTGGTCGACATTTTGAAGGGCAAGAGGCACCCTGTTCCTTGGGGATGAGGAAAGTTATCCCCTTGGTGAAAAATGGTGGAACTAAATCAGGATCGGCAATCATCTGATTAAATTGATTTGCCAATATCCTGTGAGTGCTCTTGAATCGCTTCAGTCAGAGGTTGTGAATCTTGTCAACTCCTGGCGCTTTCAATTTCCTGCCTTGTCATGTATTTCGGCGAGGGCCTCGCATGAACGCATAAGGTGTGGGAGCCACGCTGCTTCTAAATTGCAACGGCTGGATTCGCTACAAACACTTCTCCAGAAGTTTTCTGCCTGATCCAGATCGAGGTTACTTTCCCTATTTGAGTTGGTGAGATTTTTGTAGAATCCGCGTTGGTTTTGGAAGAACAAGGTGTTGTCTGTCCTTCGCTGAAAGCTTTCTTGATACCTACGGATGCGATTGGAGCATACCGCAAGTTTATGTCCCACCACCTAGAGGTTTTCTTCGATTGGCATATCATTGGACAGATGGTAGTTTCCAATGATGTTCGCAACTCATCTGTGCACTTTTGGTGATGGATTTCCAAGGAGTGCTTGCGTGACATGACCAATCTCCTTTCTCAACTTTTCGACTCTTTTGTTGAGTCAAAACACCCAGTACAGTAAAATCCTTCTGCGCATACCTCTGTTATTCGCTCTAAGATGTTGATTATGGAGACGAATAACGGCGGCAGCTGCAACGTAGATCAGGCTGTGAACCTCTGTAGCAGTAATCTCGCTAGCCAAACGATCAGCCAAAATTCTGTCAACGGCAGCAATGATGTTAGTAATTGCCGAAGTAAACTTCAGTTTTGGGATCGTTCGACTAGCGTCTGGGAGAATCTTAGCATACTCTGTGAATGCGACCTGGAATGCGGTCAAAGCCTCATTATAAATTGGATCGACATCCCCAGTCACTAAGCTTCTCCTGATTACTGGGTTCATGGAGTGCCTTATAAGTGGAGTATTCGTGTTACTCGTTTGTTCAGTCCCTGTACCCTGATGAATTCCGCCCCAAATCCGTGACACGGTAATAGACGCGGACGATAAATTCGTTAAGTTGGTTCGTTCAAACCATACGACGCCTAGGTCTTCCGTCCCTGGCCCCTGGCCCTGCCAAAACATCCAAGGGCGAAGAATCGCTCTGGTGTTGTTGAACGACCCTTAACCGTCTTGGGTACTGTCTTCGTGTCCCTGGGGCCTCATCAAAAAAATTTGAAATATTTTCCCCAATTTTGTTGCCACGAGTATTGGGGAGGCAGTTAACCCTGCAACAGAGCCCCAATGTTGCAATATCCCATGGTTACCTGCAAAGGTAGGGAAGGTATTTGGAGCGGAGCCGCTGAAATACAGTGTAACGTCACTGCAATTTATCCGATAGACGCGTCGATCCCTTCACCCCGGATTACGGATTTGTTAAGGAGATTTATTCCCCCTGAACGGGAAGGATCGGTAAGGGAGGACGAACACAAAGGGAACCGTTCTGCTTGTCCGCGGCTACTTATTTACAAGATTAACTTACGATATTCGTAGCTGACCCGGTGGGTCATGTCGTTATCCCCAACCCATGACACGCGCCTGGTCATATGCAGCTCTGCGTTTGCAACTCAGGTGAGGATAAACCTGGTACGCCAGGTATATATCTCGATATTAGGGTTGGACTATCAATGGCGGTTATCCTTGCAATCTGTGCTATAGTCCGAAGAGTCCTGTCCGGTAACAATCTGACCTAGTGGGTTTCAGTCTTGATCCGCACTGTCTTCGATTCAAGATCCATGTCTCTGTAGTGTAGAGCCACCGCGTCATTGCTTGAACTGTTTGCGACAATCGAGATGTAGCAATGCATTTTCGCATGGTCGCATACACTTTGCGTTAAAGCGCATCATCGCTGTGATGCGGACCTTTGGATGTTGCCTTCAGTCCATCCTTAGGTTGGTCGCCCTTCGGTCCGGTTGGGTGGGCAGAGGGCCCGTGGGCTTTTTTAACTCTATACATAAACATTGAGTTTTAGATCTGATACTCAGATAGCGGACAAAATGAAACGGAATGTAGCCTGTAATGGGACGTTCAATATAAGGTAATTTTACGTTATTTCCTCATGACATGAATAAATGCTTATTATATGAACAAATTATGGACCAAGCTTCTTAAACAAATATGTTAATATTTTGGCAGTAAATAACAGATCAGGTGTTCATTTATTATTATCTTTAAGCGATGTGCCTGGTACACTCTGTACATATTGTTCATTTTGAAATTCTATCTGTTGCCAAGTATACATTTATGGTGGGTAGCTTAAGGGGGGAAACCACATTAAGGGGGTCATCCCGTGTGAAGGCCGTTTTTTTTTCCTTTTTTTGAAAAATTATTTTGAAGGACTGGATAAAGATAGAAACATGATTTTTTCACCATATGTTTATTTATATCTCTAGTATATGTGATAAATTTTTCGGCTTGATACTGTAGCTAGTTTTTGGAATACGTGTCAATTTATGTACCCATCTCCAAAAAAAGGTGTTTTTCTGCTGCCACGCTGGAGGGCGCTGTGTTCATCTGGGGAAAAAAAACTAAACGGCATTTTAATGTGGACAATATTCCACGGTCCGCAAACTAGGATAATTAGAAAATATTAAAAGGTAAATTTTTGGTGGGCTTTTAAAGTTGATTTTTTGAATTTTGGTGTTTTTTTACGGCTTTTTTTATGAATAAAAAAAAAACTACCCGTCCGATCGCAATTATCCTAGTTTGCGGACCGTAGAAATATGTATTGAAGAAGTCGTGAAAATTTCAAAGAATTTGGTTGGATAGATTTTGAGCTATGGTGGCAGCCGATTTTCAAGATGCAGTTTCGAGAAAAACGCATTTGAAAATTTAAATGTGATTATCAACAGTAAAATTTTAACTCACTATTAATCTGCTATACCTGGTCCATAGAGAGCACCCTCCGTTTCTTCAAAAAAGTCTTATAAGGCCGATTGTTGCTCTCTGATTTCAATTCTGGCTCTTTTAGCGAGGTCAGTCGATCGTCGTTCGGACCGCCTAATTCGCGCTTCATTACAGCGGTCGACAAAAACCTGACATATGTGTCCAACTTGATATCCCATTGTCACTAGGATTTTGAGAATGCCATTGAATCCTTCATTAAAAATAATTACAGCCAGAAAAGTTGCCATATCTACGACCTTGGCCTCAGAATGAAGGTGTTTAGGAGCGAAAGTCCAGATTAATGCATTTAACGACTCATTGTTATTCTGGGTCTCTGCTCCTCAACAGCTGTTCAACAGATCATCTCGTGACAAATCTTCGTAGATTGATTTGATGACTGTTTGAACTTCTTCAGTCAAAGGTGCCTTATCCAGTTCTCCTTTAGCTTCCGCTTTGCTTCATTTGCACCAACTGTCCTCACTTGCTGGACAATTTTGATGCTAAGGATTTTCATCTGTAGAACATTTATGAAAGAAAGTGCCCCAATTTCTTCCTTTATTCCTTCTATCGAATTTGCGTGTCAACGAATAGCTAGCCCAAAAAATGTAGTGAGGTCGTTAATAACCTTATCAGTAAGTTTTCCAGCCCCTTTTCCACCAATGCCTTTGTGATTCTTCTTTGCATTTCTAAGCCGCGCTCCCATTCTCTTCTCGACGTGTCCTACGCATTCTTTTTAAATACTACTACGTATATTTTATTATTTGCAGAAATTTGCAGAATTACCGGAGAAAACTCCAGCAAAATCCAATATACAATATACAAAACTTTGGAATTGGAATTGGAACATCCATGTTCATACTTGCTAAAAGTTTCTTTGCTGATGTTGATGCGAAGTCCTTTTTCTTCTCTGATAAGTGTTGATTCCTATGAAATACTCGTTTTTTAGTGCGAGCATGACGTTGAACGTTAAAGCGATCTCCCTTCGTATGATCCATTTAAAAAAATCACTGAACACACAAACAGCACAATACTTACAACAAAATATAACTCAGTATAGCTTAAAAGCTTTTCGGTGCTCAGTCTAGACTGGATTATCCTTTTTATTCCAAACAGCAAATAAGTTTAGACAATTGATTGGTTTTCCATCTTTTTATATTTATACCTGTGTTCGAATTTATAAGGCTCAGGTTAAAGACTAACAGGTAAAAAAAGATTCGATGCTCTTTCTCATCGAGTGCTCTAGCCGCGGCTGCAAACTCCTTACCTTTTTAACACTGTAATTTCTGAAGGACTCGGAATATCGGAAAATCCCTTTGCCCACATATTCTCCACTCTATATAGATACAATTCATGCAAAAAAAAAAAAATCGATTTCTCCAACCCGACACACGGGATGACCCCCTTAAGAGATTTTCAAAATCTATTTTTTTTGGATAGATCGTGTTCCTTTAGATTCTATGAATGTAGAACCGAGCGATTATCGTGTACAGACTCTGTTTCGAGCGTCCAGGAGGTAGTCACTTTATATACTTATGTAAATTTGTAACGCAATATATAGCTTTAAGCACTCCCCCCGGGGTTCTATGCGAAAGGGGAGGTGGCAATTTCTTTTTAAAGAATATGGCCATACGCGTTATCAAATAAACGAGCTGAATTAGTACTTTTTGAAAATGATCTTATTGCTGATCAAAACATATGCTCCAAAAATGAATGTTTCTCATTCCATCCAAAATTCTTAAAAAATTCACAGAGTGGACCTACACAAAATGTAAGCCTAAAAATACATGCAATTTCGGTATCTGCTTAAATAAAGTTAATGCTTGCATATATGTAACTACATTTTACAAAGTTACTTGAAAACCCTCCTTATATATGATTACTGTAGATTATTGTATTTGCACACAATTTTGCTGTAATTTAGCTGATAATATGTCGCATTATACTGACAGGTTTCAAAATTATAGTAAATCAAATTAGTTCTTCCATGAGACAATACTCAATTACCAATTGGGGACACAGATACTAGAACCCTACACCACAAATCATTCCAATACATTACCAATCACTGAAAGGAATTTGATATCTGGGAATTAGCTTGGTTTGTCTTGGTCAGTAATTTTTGGAGATTGTAGTATTTTAATAGAAGCCGCATGAGGTTTTTATTTTAATTTTTTGTTTTGCTTTTACTCAACTGTATGAATTCATCATAAGAAAACACATAGTACCTTCAAGTTTTATATGAATTCTACTACTATTAGCAAAGTTATAGCGTCAAATTTGTTTTCCTCGTGATCAATTCTACTGAATTCTAAAACATCAGAAAATATCAGAACCACATAGCCAATAATCTGAAATACACTATACCTATCCGTATATAAGATGAAATTGTTCCCGTTTCCTGTAAAATATTGGAGAATTACTAATTACTAGCTAACCCTGTTTCTGAACCGGACGAAGTTAGCCTTCGAAGAAGAAAAAGATAATTAGCAATTTTATATACACACCGACTAAGATTATCAAAGATTCAAACGATTTGACATGCTGAGGATTAGCTTTGTGAGATCACAAAGATTAAACTGGCTTCGCGAATTGTTGGTACTGAAATGGGGGCAAGGTGACAACTCAGAGATAAGAGGTGTTTGCCCTTTTGTTGCTTTTCGATTTTTTATTAACAAACAAACCAAAGTTTGAAAGGGATTCAATTATTATTAACAAAGTTAGTGAATTAATTGCAGTCCTCATATAAAGTGGGCTCTCAACGACAGCAAACATGTGGCGCAGCAGGATTCGCGGTATTCGAAATTTATTTCGAATGTTGCGAACGCGAGCGGTTAGATGACGCCACCGGCGCTCTCCATACATTTTAGAACTCGCCACAGGTGTGGAGGGCACACGGTCAAAAAGTGCTGTGAGTTGGCGGCAGAGTGACGGAAGAAAAAACAATTGCCTTCTTCTGCCTCCAGCTTTTACCGCGGTCAGACGTGTGTTTTTCCTCGTTATAATAAAAGGTTGTAATATAAAATTTCTTTGAAAAGCGAGTGTATTCCAATTTGCGTTACGAGTTTTTGAAACTTACGTTTAAATTATAAAACGTATTTATAAAAGTTTGAAAAGAAGCAAGTCAAATAAACGTGAGTTATATTCTACATTTTCAGGCGTTTATTCTGTGTGATAGCTATTCAAGAGGACGATTACAGGGGCGCTTTTAGAGGCTTAGCACTTTACTCGGTTTGGTTGTATGATTGTGGACGCCTTACAGTTTCCTTTCAAAGTACAAGCAGCGTGGGAGTTTCTAGGAACATCTTGAATCGTAACTGAATCATGAGACTACAAGCATGTGAATGTCTCACTTTTACCTTTTTTACCTCTTTTATGAAATTTGGAGGTATGATTCTTCATAAAATTACCAAGAATATGAACATTGGGGGAAATATCATATTTTTAAGGGTGTCTTTTTCTGCATTATTTATAATTTTTTTTCAGCAGTTGCAACATTTTTTATTTTTATTTTTTTTAGCCACATTAAGGTTCACATTCTTAGAAGATAAGTTTATAATGTAAAATTACAAGCTTTTTGGCTTCAAATCCCTCAGTTCGAAAACTCTACTTACGACCATCAGGGGAATCACGTCGTTTAACTTTTTTGCTTTTTGGCTTGGATTTTTCAAAAAAAATCTTGAAAGTTATTCAGAATATGACTAATATAATGCCCAAATTTGATTGTATTTCAATTAAGTTTTTCCAAAAAAGTCCGAAAATTTGGGTGAAAATTGATCTTCTAATGTGGTTCCTCCCCTTAATACGCAGACAGATCTTTCAGATAACTTACCTTTATCACCTTATCAACTGTTTTTCCAAGTATGTAAATAAAAAGCTCATTTGGCAGTTGTCAGGAAGCGACCAAACCTATTTCGGCTTAATTTCAAATAGAAAAGTGCACAATCATTTCTAACCAGTTTCATCCACTTTGCAAGTCGTTCATACTTATCTTATCACATATGTGCATATGTCTACACGAGAGTAGCGTTTTGATGATAGTTACTCCGGCTCTTCACTTTGTAGTTATCAATTTTCCCCCAACGTGAATTTTGTGAATTTTGATACTTTTGGAAACACTTATTTCTTGTCGATGTAGATTCGAGGCAAAAGTCAAAACGAAACTTCCGGCATGACTTTCACGCAGATCAAAACGTCATCAATTCTTGTAGACGGAGAGTTAGATTACGTGTACGCCCAATAAATACTGAATTCTTCTTTGATAGAGAATCCAAGTTTCACTGGCTAACTTATTTGCATTCAAATATCATCACGAAGTATGTACATTTTACTGTAAACGTAAATTTTAGCCTTGAGTTTCTGGCAACACAGTGTATTTTGTTTCACTTTCGATGGCATTGCATGCGAATATTCTGTCAAATATTTACAGATTAATTTTTAAAAAGCAAATCAGCATTGTTACCTGCTGAACTGCTATGAGGGAAAGCGTAGAATCTACTGTATGGTAATGAAAAGTTTGTAGGTCAAAGTTGAAAGAGCGTACAGATCGTATTAGCATTGGGGGGAGCTTCATACGAAGTGCAAGGTCGTCTCTTCCTCCTCCTCACGTTGGCTGCATATAACCGAGACAACCACTTCGATTTTTTCCATGTGGAAGTTTAAGGAGCCCTACTAGGCGATAAAATCCATACTAGGGTTTTCATGCCCCACTTCTTAAGGGACGAGAAAAATGCGGCTCTAGCGGCCGGGTTCCTTCACAAACACTTTCGCCTTCCGGGGAAAGGTCAAATTTCTCCATTCGGGGGCGTGAATCCTTTCAATTTCGTTGGCAAGCCATTCTGTCAGTTTTCTGTTTAGCAGCAATGCTTGAGTGCCGTGGTACCCACATCAGGAATATTTCGTTCAAGTTACCAAGTTTCAATAGCACTCAATGACAACTCCACACCAACTTTGCTGTTTCGCGCTGATGATGCTATCCAACTTTCGGAACAGATTCGAATGGTGCGCCACCTCCACCATTGTGGCAAACATTCTTCTGTACCAATAGGGTGGATATGTCTCCGCCTGAAACATAATCGGATTTCCCGAGAACACACTTGCGTCCGATCTGTCTTGCAAGACTAACCCTTCGATAAAGATTATCAAGTCTGTAATCCCGAAAGTCTCGTGACAATTTATCAACTATTCTTCTCTTTTGGTGATTACGACGAAGTATGTCTATTTCAAAGACGAATATGATTAGCGACCATCAGAACCACCTGATGTTTGCCAAGGAATTTACAGATGGACGCATTGCGTTGTTAGCTGGGGGGGTAGATTTAGGATAGCTTCGAGTGCTGCGGTCGGCGTACTACCCACCGCGCGTTGTCCAACCTTTACGTGCATTCTGAAATGGAGTGGTTGGAAGTGGATCTATGTCCATTACGAAATCAATGCGCCTGTGATCCAATAGTGTGATATCGTTAGAGACTCTTCACTCTTTGACGAGAGTCGCACTGTCAGCGAATGCCACCGTGATGTCGATCACCGCTTGTCTGACCACGTTAAAGAAAGTGAGTTCATTACCCGAATTGAGAATCTGCAATTCGGTTCCGTTCGATATTCCAGTAGTCTCGATCCTCTCGCGTTGATGCTGGAACTTCCCTCGCATATATGATGGGCGTTAACTTCACATCCTACTATTATTGCCTACTGCAATTCCCATGCCTTTAACGCTGACATATTGGCTAGCTTTGATGAATGGTCCATTGGGAACTTCGTCTACACCATAAGGGAAATAAGCAGAGCATCATAGATTGTTGTCCCCAGTAGCACGTCCTGCTAATCAGCAAAAGTCTCGCCACCTTCTGGCGGCAAGGAATAATTCTTTCCTTCAAGTTGAACGCCGTGAGCAGTATATTTGGCTGATGGTGAAACACGAGCCTATATACCTCTGCCTGGGGTCCCCCCCCCCCCCCCGGGTCCTGATGGTACCCGGTGCTTCTTTATTTTTCATTGAAAGAACTTCCTCTTCAAGCTGTTTCATAGCGGAAATTGGGTCTTCGGCGGCTTCCACCATGTTGTCATCAACCGGTACGGGATGTCCACCTTCCACGACCAGGAAGGAGGCCAAGCTGATTCACGACGAAAAGCAATGCCAACCAATTCGAACACAATGTCACTTACCTTCCAACCTTCCAGAGCTCGCCTCACCTCCAGCGACAGTACCAGTGACTCCCGCCCAAGGGATATGTTGGGCATGTCTCTCCCGTAATCTGGGCACCGGAAGGTTGATCGATGCCGTGTTTAAAACCATGATTCAGGATTCGCTTTCCTCTGGAATCTGGATGAGGCATGCCCCACTCAATCGCCCTGGCATTTAAGTTGCCTTTCGTGTTCCAAACTGCCTCCTCCAAGGGATCAAAGCTTCGGCCAGTCCAGTATCTTCTCATTGGAGGTTAGACAAACGTTGAAAAACGACATCTCCTTAGCCTTTAGCAAGAACCTGCAGTCTAGTGGCGTCCAGAATTTAAAAAACAGTTCGGATTTTCCCGGTGTCAATGAGTTTTGTAGAGGTGATAGCCAATCGTGCATTGGTATTCACAGTCGATAACGTCTTTGAGTCTGTCTTTTTTATCTCAAAACTAGAAACCAGAGCTTTCTCTCTCAGTAGCCCTTTGATCTTCAGACTTAATTCAACGAGGACTCTATCACTTAATGAAAGCTACCTGCTCAGCTTCATTGATTTTCTCTAGGCTTCTTTCCGGAGCAAAAACACTGCACGAAGCTATCGTTCTCGCACCGGCAGCCACATTACCCCGCCACGATCCCTATATCCTAAACAATTACCTAGCTTTAGTCTAGTTTAGACTCAAACTAATGGTGGTTTAACTTCAATATAATTCGCAGCCTTGTGGTGTTTTTGCGATTATATAAAGAAGCGTTTTTCCAGCTGTTGTCACTTTCGGTCACGCTGCTCCCAGGGTCTCTACCCTGGATGACCTCGTTAGTCCTTTTTTGTTTTTTTCAATCCTGTATTATTTTCCGAGACATCCTTTAAACGCCAGTACATTTTGGCAGTATATTTGCGTTAATATCTGACTGATCCTAAGTGCTCACCGGTCTAAGAATTAATTCAACAACCCCGTCGTGAGCGATCTTTACCGGATCGCTCATCATACGGAGTGTGATGTTTTCGAGGTGCCCGAGTAAGTATTTCTGACCCTTACGTCCAAGGTAATAGCCTTGAGGAATCCTCTCGGTGAAAAGCAAATTGGGAGTGACCGGTACATGTCGGGACAAATTGAGTCCTCGGAACCGTCGACAGCTTTCTGTAGACGTCGATGAAAAGTTGTGAACCTAGCTCTGCCGAGGTGGTAGTTTCGATTTGTATCAACAGCCAACTCATTTGGAACCCTGGTCGGGTAGTGCGCATTAAACCAGTGTTATCAGTGTTAGACCACATTGCACCCAGCTAGTCCTTATTCGGGAAAATCCCAGAAAAAATCGCTAGTCCTGAGTAAGTGGATTCAGACATGAAATTGGTGGAAGTGCTAGAACCGAAGAAAGAAGGCTTATCATGAAATGCGCTACAGTCGTTTGACCTAGGCGGTCAGCAACGCTCCTCCAGAAGAACGTTAGCGAAGGCGTTAAAAATGGCCTGATGAAGCTGGACGGACTACTGAACCGCATCTCCTTCAACAGGCAAACGTGGACATCAGCGAAAGAGGCGAGGAAATCAGAATCTGCCGTGCTTTCCGTTGTGAACACTGTAATCGCTAAACGGATCGCTGATAACCCACTGCAAAACAAACTAGGGATAAAACGGCGAGAGGAAGATGCGCCTGAAGGAAAGTTTATCCAAATAGTTTCCAGTACACAAAAAAGGACAAAAGGACTATACTGACAAGTCGGTGGAGTCCTCGTCAAACTAGGCCCGAAGCAAAGCGGTGCAGGGACTACTGGGGGCCCCCCTTTCTGGTCTAGAGCCTATTGGCTCTCTAGAAATCGGAGATCTTGACTGCCTTACAGAAAAGGTCGAAGTGGATGAGGCAATAAAGCGTGAATGTTGTGAATGAGGTACCCAATGCCCGGATAGGTATCATTTCTGTGAATACTGGAGGCCATGCCGCAGATGCGATCAGTTGGGTCACCAAAAGAAGACCTGGATAAGTCTGGTCAAAGCGTTGCACACACTGTTCCCAATCTTTATGACGAAACTATAAAAGGCTGGGATGCGACTGGCATAATACGCATCTTACAATGTAACATACACCAGAGTGCAACCACTCATGAGTTGCTAGCGTATTTCGCTGAGGTAAAAGCTGATCACGTGCTAATTAGCGAACAATACCGGAACAGGGACCAGGTTTCATGGGATCTCGACTTATCGGGTACCGCTGCCATCTGGGTTCGAGACAGCGATCGACTTCGTGTTCTTGCCTAAGGTCAAGGGAATTGCCTTGTGTGGATTCGATGTTTAGATATAACGTTTTTTAGCATTTACCTGGCGCCGCATGAGACGTTAACGAAATTTTGGCTTGATGCTCTGGAGCGCGAATCTTCGTAGGAGTGACTTTCATGCTATGACCCTTGAATGGAGCATTCCTCACCAGGACTCCAGAGGAAAACTGATCCTGGAAATGGCGCTGCGAACTGGATCCACGCCGTTCCGACGCCCAGACTGCGAAGGAAACATCGTCGGGATCTCTGACACCGTCAGTGGACGGCTGGCGAGTCAGACTACAACACTTCTCACAAGTAATTAACAGTACATCGCATTCGAATTGGTTGACAGTTATTGCCAGCATGCTTCTCCTGTGTGTGGGACGTCGCGAGGGTGAACATCGAGAAATTCGTGTTCAAGCTTTTGGAACAGGCAGAGTCACTCTGGAGGGCGCTTCGGGGGTGGCAACGTTACAGCTGATACCATTGCAAATTCAGTGTCGAACTTGATAATGATAGTGTTTGGAGCTTCCATGCTCCGGACTGGACAGGTGAATGGCAGAAATTACCAACTTGTGGAACAACTTTTACACACCCACGAACAGGGGTGCGTCAAAAGCAGAATATAGATCAGCAAAGGGTTCACTCTGCAGTGCGAGAAATAAAATCAAGGCTCGTTGCTGGCAGAGCCTAGTTAACGAGGTAAATGAGGCCTAGTGGGGACTTAGCCATACACTTGTCACCCGGAAAATCGGGGCTCTATGGAAACCACGCATACTAAGTTCCGACCAGATAGACTGCAGACGTCCCGTACCGGTTAATGTCAACAGTGCAGAAAGCGTCAAAGACCGTCAACTTTTCAGAATAAAAGAGCTCGATAAAGCAGTTTCCACCATGAAAAACAAGAAGGCGCTAGGGTCTGATGGTATCTCGACGGAAATCTACAAAGCGATGTTTCACCAACGACCAGCCTTGGTGCTCGGCGTGTTCAATGCTTGCGTAAAATAGGGTATTTTTCCTTGTCGCTGAAGAAGGCGAAACTCGCGCTAATCAGGAAAGGAAAATGAGACCCCGAGCTGCAGTCTGCAGACCGACCGCTGCCTGACATGTTCGGGGAAGTGCTCGAAAATGTTTATCTGAAAAACCGCTCCCTGTTCTATAAAACGCCAGAGGGCTGGATTAGTATGGAGATCCCGTTGGGAGTAGCGCAGGCATCCATCCTAGAGCCGGATCTCTGGAACGCTTCCTACAACAGTCTGCTAAGACAAGACGTGTCAGAAGAGTCGCGTCTGGTCGGCTATTCAGACGACGTTGCGGCACTTGTTGCCGAATGCACTGTTGAATAGGCGCAAAGCTGATTTGGTATATTGATGCTACGAGTAAGCGGACGAACGATCGCTCATGGCTTCAACCTTGCGCTGGAAACAACCGAAGTAGTCATCTTGACCACAAAGAGAATTCCGATCCAGCGTTCCATATCAATCGCGAATTGATTATGGAAACAAAACCCAAATATTAAATACCTTACTTTAATGCTCGACTTGAAAATGAGCTCCTTCGAGCAACTTTAACAACCAGCGGATAGGGCTGCAGCTAATGGCAAATGTTGGGGGCCTTATCTCTGATGTCTTCTTATGGGAACAATACAGCTCGTTCTGCTCGAAAGTGCGCAGGTATGAGCTGATACCCTTGACAAGGAGGTGTATCTTAAGCGCTTTGCTCAAGTGCCCCAAAATCGGCTGGTATTCGCGGAAGTGACCCCGTTGCCCTTCTTCCTAAGGAACGTAACGTATCAACAGCGCAAGGGCGAAAATTTAAGAGAGGTGGTTGTCCGTGATGAACGTCGCGACACTTTTACCGAAGAGCGGCTCTCTTGGCAAAATGAGCCCAGAGGCAGATGGATTGCCCGGCTCATCGACAATTTAGACCTGTGGCTGGGCCGAACGCATGATGAGATTAATTACTTCCTTACTCGTAAGTGAAAATGAAGTTTTTCAGTCTTACGTGCACAAGATTGTGAAGGCACGATCTGCTGGTCGTGTGTTTCGCAATGGAGTGGTGGACGAAGCCAAACACACTTTTTTCTCTTGTGAAAAGTGGGATGGCGTTCGTCAGCAGCTTTATACAGACACAGGGGAGCTTTCTTGAGCATTATGCTCGGGCTCTTCTTGTTGTGAAGAAGATTGAGTTCGATCAGCAGAGAGACCGGACGGCAAGAGGTTCCCTGAACCAACAACTCCCTTTTTCCACTCCTCTTCCACTGGTAAAAGGAATTCCTTGACTTGAAGGCTCCCTAGGCCGGAAGAGCGGGGGGCGTAGCCCGAAGTAATGTGCCAAATGGTTCCAGGCTAGTTCCTCTGATGACAGGAAGGTATTTAGTTGGTTGGCCGACGGCTTTTACTCTGTCCGTAAACGCATTCACCTACAATACCCCTAAAAGGAAATTACTGACAACAATATCTGACTTCGGTGATCGAATGGAGGCTTTTTTTTTCTATCGACCTAACAACTGTTGTTCAATACATAACAGCTAGCCCATAAGATGGCTCGTATTGTTTGCAAAGTGTTGTGCTTCTAGGATAAAATCTAGTAAATTTTCAAATAATACGTTGTTATCAACTTTATTTGACAAAAAGTTTCTAAGAGGGAATCCTATCTCATCTTGTGTCTGTATTTCTTCGATATAACCAACCAACCTCAGAAGTATTCAGAAAGTATCAATTAGATGCATTCATTTGACACCCTATTCGCCTATATTGAGAAAAAATATGCGTATTGTATATACATTAGGAACATGCATTCGTGGAAGTTAATTCCGTGTCAATGAATAGAACCGCCTCGGGACAAAATCCGTGTGTCAACATATGTACAGTAAATAGATGTTAATATAAAACTTTAATATCTGTTAACTTAAATGATAAATAAATTCCTTTCCAGGTCTACATACATCCCACTTCCATTATGATCATCCAAAAGAACAACAACGACATTCCTGACTACCTCAATGAACAGTTTTTCAAAAATGTTGTAGCCAATAAAATTGGATCTAACAATTTCGAATTAACTAGTCTGAATTTCTCAATGGGAAGTAATCCCGGTGAAAATTATTTGAGCCATATTTACCGTGTGCAAGCCATTTATAGTGAAAAGGGATCAGGAAGTAAAGTAGGGAATTTCATTGTCAAAAGTGTTCCTTTGGATGGTGCAAGGGAAGAGTTCGCGGAGGAATCATACCTTATTTATGTTTATAGAAATATTCTAAACTAACAAATAGATTTCCATTGATTTACTTTTAGATTGATTTCCAAGGAAGCATGCGAGGGAGTATAGGACTTGACATTATCTACTTTTTTACTGTCAACGCAGAAATAGACGTCCTGCGCCAAGGTAGTGATCAGCTGATTGAAGACTTTTACTACCCTGCCCTTCAAGCAGCACTCGAACAAGGTTCTTATAAGAACATCTCTACAGTTCAAGATGTCAAAAATGAAGTTAAAATGAGAGCCATGTTTGGACTTTTCGGTGCAGTCTTGGTCTTACCTATAATTTCATTGAATAAGAAAGACTCAGCTGAAAATTCTGTTGAAGCAATGAGGGATGAAAATAAAGCAGAAAAGATCGCCGACATCTGTTGCTCATCAGAACGATTCCGCCAGAGAGCATAAAAATTTTACTGAAAGAATACGAAAATTATGGATTATTTAATTGATTAGATTATACGAGCGGCGAACTATACTGTACGGTTAGAAAAAAAGTTTTGGTATACACACAAATTGATAATATCTACTGTATGAAATTAATACAATTCCAATGTATATAAATATGTATAAAAGTTACACTCCCAATCAAGGACTTCAATAAACGATAACACAAAAAAAATTTGCGTTTTACTTGTTAAGTTTATTTTATTATATTATATTGATCCACCCTTGCTTACTTCAACAATTAATATTTTGAAGCGGATAATAGAGGCATGCGCAGAACGCGAGTTTCGACTTATCAAAAATGTTGAAAAGTTTAGAAGGGAAGGACTGAAGCAGAACCTTGCGGTATAATCCAATTGTATCCGCAAATTTCACCAGAGCTTCCAGCGAAAAACACCGAGACAATACCATGCTTTGTCTTCACACCATTTTCAGGGTTTTCACTTCAGTTGTTTGGGGCGAATATTAGAAAAAATCTCATCGTCATCATCATCACCTATGGCGCAACAACCGGTATCCGTCTAGGACTGCCTTAATAAAGAACTTCCCGGTTTTGCGCCGAGCTCCATCAATTCGATATCCCTAAAAGCTGTCTCGCGTCCTGACCTACACCATCGCTCCATCTTAGGCAGGGTCTACCTCGTCTTCTTTTCTACCATAGATATTGCCCTTATAGGCTTTCCGGGGTGGATCATCCTTATTCATACGGATTAAGTGACCCGCCCACCGTAACCTATTGAGCCGGATTTTATCCACAACCGGACGGTCGCGGTATTGCTCATAAATTTCGTCGTTATATAGGCTACGGAATCGTCCATCCTCATGTAGGGGGCCAAAAATTCTTCGGAGGATTCTTCTCTTGAACGCGGCCAAGAGTTCACAATTCTTCTTGCTAAGAACCCAAGTCTCCGAGAAAACATGAGGACTGGCAAGATCATTGTCTCGGACAGTAAGAGCTTTGACCCTATGGTGAGACGTTAGATTAGATTAGAAAATATCTGGTGTCCATAAATTGATAACTGAAATGAAGTAAAAAAGTCTCTAGAGGCTGCAAACAAAGGCTTATAATCGGTACAGTAGCAGCAAAAGCCAAATTTCTCGGCAGCCTACATTTATAATAAAGGAGCCTTTGATTGCGTATCATATTCGTGATTACTACTAGTGTTATGATTGTACATCAACCCGAATATCGTCCGTCTCTTGAGTACAGTGATAAAGTGCTGAAGCACGAAATTTTCGGTATGGTCACAAACATCTGGAGAAATATCAATCGAAGGACGGTAAGAGTTGTTCTTCCAAACAAGAATATGCATAATAGAGCTGCCGAAAGATCATTATCACCCATCATCAGATAAGAACGCCAATTACAATTACATTCTGTCTAACAGAAGATCAACACACGGAAAGAGAAACCCATTCCCAGTGGATACTTAAAAACTTTGCTGTTGCCAGGCATTGACATCCAAGCCGCCACTAAAAGGTTAACTCCCCACCACCATTTCACGTGACAGAAACATTCCCTACTTCAATTCAGGACACTTCCAACAATAATTCAATTACCATCTCCAGTTGTAGGTTAAGCACCTGTGGAACCCATCTACCAAATAATATCTGAGTGCAGGATGCTGAATAGTTCCTACTCCACCAGCCATTATAATTCCATCTGCAAGATTCTCCACCAAAGCCCTGCATTAAAGTCGAACTTTGAACAAACTATCATCCGCTTCATAAGTATGCTCCGCAGAGAATTTGGGAAATGATCGGGTGAAACTGCTGTGGGACCATACTATTGTCATCGACTAATAAGCGAAACGTGTACTACCGAACCCATTTCCCTCTCTCGGAAAAGGCTGAATCAGACCAGAAAGACCTTCAAGTAGCGCACCATTTTGCACTCGTTTCACGGCTGTCCTATTCTCCAATCGCCAGCCATTCCATCCACCTTTCCTGCAACTTGTCCTGCGAGCTGGAGCTTAAGGATACACTTAAAGTTTTCTCTGCTTGTCGTAAGATCGTAAGGGATAGATATTTGTGGGCTATCAACATGCAAATTTTGAAACTTCATTCCTACCGAAACGCCAACAAAGCGTTGGATAGTGGCTGACTTCATAGACTGATACGACCTTTGCCTATTGAAAACGGACTATGATTGGTCTTGTGAATGTGCGCACGCTCTTGGACAACAGTAGCGGGGGTCCTGCTCGCTTTTTCGACTGAGGTGAGAATTCCAGCAATATTCTAACGATTGCTTCACAGTCAGGGACCAAGCGAAGTAAGATAGTGTAATTTTGGAGAATACTACTCTCCCCCTTACGGCAATGTGTTCCCGTACCCTGGAAAACCAAATGGTAACAGACGCGAATCTTGTAGCGGATTATTACTGAGAATCACAATCACAATCACGGATTATTAAGGAGAATCACAATTGTACAATGCTATGCACTAATGGAGACTTGCGATATAGTGGAGAAGGATGCTTTTTAAGGGTACTTATTGGCAGTTCAGTAGAGGCTTCTAAAAGCAGGTATTGTGATTGTGATGGGTGGTCTGAATGACAATGTGGAATATTACAACATCTTGTTCGGACATGTGATGGGGAAACATGTTTTGGCGGTCTCATCGATAATGGTGGGATGTTTGTGCATTTCTGCACCTTCCACCGCTTCGTCATTGTTGGCATATTATTCGAACCCAGAGTCTGTCATAAGGTCAGTTGACTTTTAGCTGACCGACATCGTACGAGCAATCAAATTGACCACTTTGTGATCAGCAGTAGATCTGAGAGTTGCCTCTTCAACATTGGACGGTAGCTTACCTTCGTTTGCGTGCTGGGTTGAAGAGCGGTGACCCCGCAAGTTCAACATTCACCGTTTGTATGATCCAGCTATCGCTCGACAGTGGGGAGCTAAGGGATCAGATTTTCGTCTTTTACTTGTTCAGCCTAAAATTAATAGAGAAGAAATAGCGTTTCCGAAACTGCAATTTTCTGTTTTTAACTTCTTCAGTTCGAAGCTACTAAAAAACAATTGCGATTACAAGATTCTTTTATACTTATTCGCTAATTACTTAATTCGGTTTCTTTTTAAATTTTATTTTAATTTCAAACATTTAATTACTGCGGGGAGTCTTATTAACTCCGTTGAATGGTATGACCTTATTCGACTATGTGCGCTGCAACTGATCATCTTATGCACGACTTTTGTTTCCGGACTTACTTACCGCTTCGTTGATGTGTTCGTTGAATCTAGTCGTTACCAGCCTATTGTTTTGTGCTGTACTGACGAAAGGGGTATGTTGCTCCCGAAATATATATAAATACGTCAAAAACAAAAAAGTTGAGAGCTATCTTTCTGATCGGACGGCAGATGCATTGAGTAAGGCGCCTCTTCTTTTTCTTCAGCCTTTGTCCCGTTCACAAGCGGGGTCGGCTCAAGGCGCCTAAGAATATTAATGTGCGTTGAGAAATCATCAAAAATGCTTTTCTCTCGGGTGCTACACAGGTCGGTGGCAATGTCCTGAAAGGGCGTTATAAGCTCTGGCTGATTGTGAAGTCATGGAAAGATACTTTATCATGGTACTACATCCGATAAGGTTCCTCCTCTTGTCGATGAAATGGCTAGTCACCGTAACGAGCGGACACGGACTGTTCCTCCGAGCTAGGAGAGGAATCATTTCGGCCATCACTGCACTGAAACGGAGTAATGCTGCTGGGCTCGTTGAGTTACGTATCGCTGCATATGCAGTCACCCTATATTGGCTGTTTCCGCTCGTACGGAAATCTTTGGAAACCGACACATTTCCAAGAAAGTGGAAGAAAGGAGTGCTCGTCAAGCTCGTAACGAAAAGAGACCCGTTTTGAGTGTCTCAATTCAACGGCTCCCTGTTGTTGCAAAGATCACGGTCAAATTAATTGTAGAACGCATCAAGGAACAACTCGAAAGCTTGATTGACGGAGAGCAAGCTCGTTTCCGCTCCTGTTCCGCCTGCATTGACCATATCAACCACCTATGCATCATTTTCGAACACACCGTGGAATTTAGATTTTCGCTGCACCTGCTCTTCATCGATTAAGAGGAAGCTTTCGATAGCGCGAACGGGGAATATATCTGGAGTGCTCTACGCAGGAGGGACATTCTAGAGAAAGTAATATCCATTATCCGAGGGACATATGATACAGCAAAACGTCATATGCTGCACCGAGGTAAAATCTCAAAGGAGTTTGAGGGCGAAAGCCGAGTCGGCCAGAGTTGCATCCTGTCACCGATATTCTTTCTTCTTCTTATCGGTGACGTTCTTCATGCTGCCTTGTCCGAAGGACTTCGAGGAATTCAATGGACGATGACATCTTTCCTCAAACACCTCGACTACGCTGATCACATCTCTTTGTTCTCTTACCCGGTTAAGGACTTTGGCTAAGTGCCAATGAATTTGGAAAGAGAGGCGCGTGGAGTTGGAGGGAAGATAAACACCAACAAAACCGAAGTCCTCGATCATTGGAGTGCGCAGGCTTGGTACTATTTCAAACGAAGAATTTGGTCGACGTACAGGCCTGCCACTCGTATCCACTGTGGTCGGAAGTGGAAGTGGGTGAGCCGCACTTTAAGGAGAGGCGACAATTGAATTGCCGGCTACGCCATGCTGTGAAATCCAGTCTCCCAAGAACAAGGGTCCAAAAGGGGCACTTGGCGCAAACAGTAGAGGAGAAGTGCAGTGTCTCGGGAACACTTGGGGGAGCTAAAGGGCATTTCAGGTAACCCATCATTTGAGCCAAAGAGACAAAGGTGGATGGACAAAATATTTAAAATAATAATAATATTAATCGTTGGCGCAACAATCCATGTTGGATCAGGGCCTTGAAGTGTGTTAGAGCACTTCATTCAAGACCGTAACGGTACACTAGGAGGCAATGTGGTCAGCATTGCGCTCGCCTGAGATTATTACCCTGATTTGACTCAGGTACTCATTCACAGCTGAGTCGACTAGTATCCGACGGCAAATCACGATACAAATATTTATAACTTTGGGATAAAAGTAAGTACAGTGCAGTGCCAACGAATCATGAACACCCCTGATTTCAATGCAACTATCAAATTTAATGTATGCAATTTTATGATATGTATACTTTTATAATATGAATCAGCTTATTATTATTTGCTCACGTCTGTACTCTTTGCTGACACTAGAAGAAGTACCGTTATGTTTTGCTTTACGCTGAAAAGTGCTGCTGAATAAAAACGTGTCGCGCGTGTAGCATTATCATAGATTGGTAAAACAGATGATTTTTATTATGGAAACGTTTGACATCATTGTAAAATGTTCGACATCATTAAGATCAATTATTAAGTCAATAGATTTTAACAGTTTTAATGGTAAGCTTAAAAAATGTACTTCTTCTTCAAGTTGTGGAATAATTATGTAATTGACAGTATGGGTTTCTACCCCCCGTATGGGTTTCTACCCCCGGCATGGGTTTCTGCCCATACTGTCATCATCATAATCAAAGGCGCAACAACTGGTATCCGATGTAGGCCTCCTTTAATAAGGAACTCCAGACATCCGGGTTTTGCGTCGAGGTCTACCAACTCGATATCCCTAAAAGCTGTCTGGCGTCCTGACCTACACCATCGCTCCATCTCAGGCAGGATCTGCCTCGTCTTCTTTTTCTACCATAGATATTGCCCTTCTAGACTTTTTGGGCTGGAGCAACATCATCCATACGGATTAAGGGACCCGCCCACCGCAATCTCTCGAACCGAATTTTATCATGATCATGGTATAACTCATAGATTTCGTCGTTACGCAGACTACGGAATTGTCCATTCTCATGTAAGGGGGACAAATATTCTTCGGAGGATTCTTCTCCCGAACACGGTCTAGAGTTTGCAGTTTTTTTGCTAAGAACCCACGTCATCGAGGAATACATAAACACTGGTAAGATCATTGCCTTGTACAGTAAGAGCTTTGACTCTCTAGTGAGACGTTTCGAACGGAACAGTTTTTTTAAGCTGAAATAGGCTCTGTTGGCTGCTAACAACCGTGCGCGGATTTCGGTTATCGGTTGCGATTTTCGACCCTAGATAGGAGAAATTTTCAATGAGATCAAAGTTGCAGTCTGTTTTCGATTGACCAGTGCGATTCGCTGTTGTTCCTTCTTTTGGTTTTGGCGCTGAGGTTGCCACCATATACTTCGTCTTGCCTTTATTAAGGCGCCGCCTGCGTGATCTGGATGAAGGTAGACTGTACATCTCGGGTTGTTCTGCTCATGATGTCCATGTCGTCAGCGTAGGCCAGTAGTTGGGTAGACTTGAAGAGAATGGTGCCTCTCGCATTTACATCAGCATCGCGGTCAAAGGGTAATATTGGTCCCAAGGCGAAACGTGGATTGGTACCCACGATGAAGCATAAAACCTGGGAAACGCCTGCTGAACCAACACCAACAGCTGTAGAGCTGGTAGTAGTACCAAACCCTATCTCCACTTCCACGTGGTGCTCGCTGGGAGTTCTTTCTTCATGAAAAACTGCAGACGGAGAAGGATGAAGACGAGTCTCCCACTCCTAAAAACGGAACAAAATGTACCAACTGGTCCTCCAGGTTGGGGGTTGGGTAGGGCTGATAACCCTACACGGAAAACCGATGTTACGAAGCCACGTAGATATTATAGTTATATATGCATGTATATAAATTGATCGTACACATATTTCCGATTTACTTTGTTCATAAAAGTATACATATGTACATCTAAATTACGTATATTGAATACCGCTTTTTTAATGTGCAAATATATCAAACTGAATTAGACATTACCCCCAAGCTTCATGTACATGTACATATAACCACATTCATATCGCTCCTGTCGTGTTTTTGCGATGATAAAAGGGAGCGTTTTTCCACCTGTTGGCATTTTCGGTCACGCTGCTCCCAGGGCAGAGGTGAGGCAGCGTCTGATGAGTTGCCTCTGCCCTGGACGAAACCGTCAGTCATTTTTTGATTTTTTCATTTTTTATGCCTTATGTTATCCTTTATGCCTCCTTTTACCACGTACCATGTAGTTCTAGTATAAACTTGAGGGGGATTTCAGGCTAAATTTCTAAAATGTGTTAATATACTATTATTAACTTTATTTGTGTAAATATCGGAACGGGATGCATTTCGGGGCCTAGATTTCGTTCCGATACACCACTATGATTTTCTCAGGATTTTTCGGTTAGATAGGTTCTGAAATCAAGACTTGTTACACATATTTTGAGCCCTCGCTCCCCTACCTTCCATCCGATATCAAATATGAGACAGTTTTGGAAAGTACTAATTCAGCCCTTTCATTTCATACCCCATAGTCCACTCTGTGAAAGAAAATTTTGCACCCTCCATTCACTTGAATGGAGAGCCCCTGTCTTAAACTTAACACAAAAAGGCGCCATTTGCTGCATGTAAAGCGAATAACAGACCACACGATCTGACGAATTTTAGTGATAACCGGTCCAGCCGTTTCCGAATAAATCCGGTGTGGCAGACAAACAGACAAATATCGAATTGATTCGAATAGGGTTTTGTTTCACACAAAATCTTAAAAAACGGCGCTCGCAGTAAAAGCACCAGGAGGTTTTTATTTTAATTACTTAAAAAACTGTTATTTACATACTTAATTCTAACTTGGGATAGTTACTATTACTTAAAACTACTATGTACAATCACACATCACAGTAACTTGTGCTCCTCCTGTATGTACCCCTACCAGGCGAGGAGTGCCAAAGAGAAAAAAGATGGCGAGTTTTAGGTTATTCTTCACAATTTGGCAGGACCTGAGAAATATGGCGAATAGGGATGCGCTACCCTGTTAGTAGAGTTGCCGCGTTAATGGATTTGGGTGGTGTTCCGTTTTCTCGAAAAACCTTTTCATCAATTTGAGAACATATTCTCGAAGTGGTTTCACACTTGCTCGCCAACATACTTCGACGTTCTTCTCGACCTTTCTAGTCTTCCAGTTATAGGCCGGTGAAATATCTAAGTATTTGGCGTTCAAATGTTTCGCATTTATTCATGGCAGGGTTGGATCAGGTGATCCACGTAGGTGCTCCGTAACAGATAATGGGTCTTATCATGGTCTTGTAGAGAATCAGTTTGGCTTTGGCACTAATACCTTTTTCCTTGCGGAGAAGCTAGTAGATATTACTAACCGCGCTGCGTGTCTTATTCATAGCGAGCTCCAGGTGCGGAACAAATTTAAAAAATTCTTGAAACTTAACTCCCAGGTATTTAGTCATCTGTGTGTTGCTCACTGTTGCATTTCCGATTTTAATTTTCAAGCATTTAGCATTTTTATGGATACTTCTAGAACCTGAGTATCTAGATTATCTCCTGAAAGTACACAATTGCATTTTCGCACCATTTATTCTAATGTCCCAATAGCGGAAGTATTTGCAGAGCAGCACCAAGTATTTTACTATTGCTTTGGCGGCCTTGTTGAGGCGGAGGTTTGACACGAAAATAAGGGTGTCATCGGCATATTGGATAATGTCAGTGCCGATCGCAGGAATGGGAATGACAGCCGTGAAAATGTTGTATAAGGCAGGCAGGTAGGAAATGGATTCTTGTCGTACTTCTGATGTTACTGGCAAGAGATCGGAAAATTTGTTTCCCATGTTGACAGAACAGCCTATCTTCGAAAAAGCTGATGACAATGCTGATAATCGGAATTGAGAAGGTGTTTTTCGATTAGTTTGTATATGAGTCCGTTCGCCCATATGCAGTCGAAGGCCTTTTTTATATCCTTTGGACAGGCTATGGTTGGTTTATTATTGATATTAAGTCCAGAAACGACAGTGTAGTTAAGGTAGCTCAGTGTATGTTGCGTTCAGTGTTTATGACGGAAACCGAATTGGTGAGTTTTCCTAGATTGGAAAACAGAGAAATGGATCTGAAATTTTTGGAGGAGATTCCCTTCTTTCGGATCGCAACGATTTTTGTTAATTTTCAAGTGGATTAAAAACTGCTAGAAGAAATTTTAAGGAGACGATGGGTAAATTTTTTATAACGAAATTGGTAATCTAGTCAGGTCTGGCTGATTTTTTACCATTTAGCTTGTGGGTCGAGGCGGTGAGTTATAGAAGACTCAGAAAATGTTGCAAATCCACTGGTTTGACTGCAATGTTGGAAGCCCAATGGCGCTTTGAGGCGAAGCGGTATTGAGTTGAGCCTCAAATGATTTCGCAAGAACTTGTACTTTTCTAGCGACACTGCGGACAGGTTACATGTTCTTAGTAACAACGAACTTTCGGGACTTGTGTCTACCCATCAACCTGTTGATATTCTGAAACATATTAGACCCGGGTTTTATGTCTGCTAATTTCCGAGTTAATTCTTTATTGCCGAAATTCGCCACCATTTACCGAACAATTGTACTCAGGCAATTAATCTGGGAAAGCAATTCTTTGTATTCTGTACTGACTTTGTTTCCATATTTGTGAAAAGTCCACTTGAGGTTCCTGCACCATATTTATCTGACTTTCATTGTAACATGGTATCATATCATGGGGTAAAGAAGTATATCCGAACTCATCGACTTTTATTAGCGTGGTATTTATGCAACATTCATGGGGTCGGTGCCCACTATTATAACTTCGTCGATTTCTTTATCTGACAAGTTTCGGATTATAACGGGGCGCTAAGTCTGACTTGAATTTGCCATAATTTTTTTGAGCAAAGGATCTGATAGTCGTTAGGATTCGCTTTTGCAGTGGAGAAGACGAGGAAAGTTGGAGTTCAACTGCAAAGTGGTCGGACATGCCCGATGATGTTTTACAGGATTTCACCTGAAAACTTTGTTTGGGTTCGGCTGACTGGTTTCGTAGACTGACTGCTCGGTGTTGTCGGTGTATCTGGCAAATCCATCTCAACACTGGTGAGCGAAAAAGGGTCGTGGATACATTTTAGCAGGTTTTCCCCATTTATATTGCCTTGTTGGTTCAGGAGGTGTGCCTTAAGTTTAAATCGCCCCCGAGAAGAAGGTATTTTGACTTTAACAGGAGATTAATGTAGACGAAGACGACCAGGATGCGTCTACCATCAGTAGTTTTAATTATTGCCGCCGCAGCGAAAGATGTTTGTAGGTTCTCGATAGTGACTTTTTAAAAAAAAATAGTCTTTTCGGACTAGTAGGGCAGTACCTGAATTGTTATCGTTCCGAATAATTTTATATTCGGTGAAGTTTACATTTTACATTATGCCTCCCTTTAAGGTGAGTTTCAGAAATGCAGTTGAAGTCTTCCTTCAGATTGTCGATGAACAATTGGGCGGTAGCAAGTTGGGTATGTAGGATCAGGGACGCGGAGTTGAATGTGGTAATACTTAATTCCATAAGTTAGGGATAAGTTTCATCGCAACGAATTGACGCTACTTGTTCCTGGGCGCAGAAACGAGAGTTCCAACCAATTCTCGGAAACCTTTGTTTGGATGCTTGACGTTTCCTTGATTCGCTGCTTTGCGAAGAGATTTCTTAACAGCTTGCGCGTATGACATGCCTGAACTGGTCAAACTTTGTGAAAGTTGAGTCACTGTTTGCTTGACTGAATATTCCTCAGTTGCCTTCCGGGTTTTGAAAGCTTTCCGTCTGGCTACTATCTCTTTATAAGCTGCACATCGACGATAGCCTGCAGTGCGGAACTTCCGTCGTGGGTCTTGAGTATTCCCCACGTCAATGGGTCTTTGCGCATTTCATTTAACGCACTATCGAGCAATTTTGGACGATATGCCTGAAGTTTTGGCAGTTGTAACATTGCTGTTCCTCCAATGGTTTGACCTTTCGAAGGTAATCTGTTGATGAAGGATGTACTTCACCTTTAAAACTTCACTTAGCTGAGAGGGCTCAAAGGTGCAGTATGCAAGGCAATGTATCCTCGGTGTCCAGATAGCTCAAGTTGTTTGTTGCGTTTAAAAACAAAAGGTTTTTGAGAGGCGAAACCCTACGAAGAAAGTTATGACACAAAATATTCGCGAAGTATGCCTGGGCAATCCACTTACCTCACAATGCATTGAATCTTATGTTCAGAGTACGCCGCGCAGAAATTGAAAGCATAATTTAAAACAAAAATGGATGGTCAAAGTATTAATAACTCTTAGATAAAAATAACTATAAATTTTTTTAAATCGGCCATTTTAATAAATTCATTACCTATTTTTTTTTTTTTGAGGCATAATCTGATCTATTTCACAGTTCAAAAGGCAATAACTCAAACATTGGATAGTGTTCATTATTCAATGGAACTACACTCTATATTAGTATAGTAAATGTTTGCGACGGGACTAAGGCTGAAGAAAATGGAAGATTCATATTTGTACACCAGCTTCGTAGACACCGATAGAAAACTCCCCAGAGTAACCATTTGATAAACATTTAATTTGCAAAAAACAGTGCACTAGTGATAGTTGCTTATTCACTTAAAATTGCTCACAAACGAAAAATTTCCAAGCCTTCCATTCCTGAAAACTCCAGTTCGAGGTTCACCGACTTGCCTTGTGTATTAAAAAAGAAAATAAAATTTTTTAGACTTTGTTCTTTGCTCAACTTTGGCTGATAAAAATTCTTTTTTGTGCAGCCTAAATAGTAAAAACATAATTTTATCGTTCGTTTACAGAAGTGGCGGAAAAAACCCACCATTCAAGTTCAGTTATCTTATCAATGATGTACTTGCATAGAGCATATTATCGCAAAACTTGCATAATAGACAGATAAAATTATGCGTAAATAAAACATCCCGGATATACATTATATATCTTTATTGTATAATTAACGAAAACTTAAAATCATTATCAAATCATCAATCATGATATAAAACTCTTGTGCTTTTAATTCAAAGTTTCATGTAGTGAGACTCTATTGTATGAGACTCTATTGTATTCTGTAATTTGTAAGCAAAGTTCAGCAAATTATAAAACAATTCTGCTACTATTCAAATAATGTTAAACGCCCTTAATCGAACAAAAAAATGTATAGTGCCGCTTTTCTCCTTTTATTTAGTTACTTCGTTCAGTTTTCTGATTCATATATGCTGAACCCCAATATATGTGTGAAGCTCTTGTATTGAATAAGATAGATGCAATTGTATGTAATTTACAAATCATTAAAAATGTAGTTTACATTGCAACTAATTAGATAATTAGATATCTAAATCAATACTAATTGTGTACTATTGTAGATTACATATTGAATCCTTTTATTTTCTCTGAAGTAAACTATCTGGCAGCCGGCCTCCTACAGGGCGTTGACTGACGTGGTCCGGATAGATGAGTGGTTAGAGCGCAAGGCTCAAATCTCACTTCAAATCTCACTGGTGACAGTGGAATTTCTATTGTGATTTGACGTCGGATACCAGAGTCAAATCAGGGTAATAATCTCGGGCGAGCGAAATGCTGACCACATTGCCTCCTACAGTGTACTACTGTTTCCAAACTTTAACTTACACAGTCATTTCTGAATTACCACAGGTCGTTTATAGTCCCATTAATCTTATCATAAAACTATACCTAATTCAACATTCAAATAGTCCATTCTTATGTAGATACTTATCTACTGAACCATTAACGTCACACGTCAAATATGGGGGGTTTATAGAGCTTGAATTATTTGATTGGAACCAACTTTGCCCAAGGTTTTAGTCATAAAATTTTGAGAAAATTAAAAAATGACATAGCATAAATTAGGGCAAACGAGAATAAACGAGAATAAATAAGCGTTTGTATGTACATCGGTTAAACATTTCCTCATCATATTATAGAAGCACTAATTCTGTCTAATTTATAAAATTGTCATTCACCTTGGAAAACTCTTGAAGGTCAATATACAACTTAAACGTCCTTTTAAGTGCAACCATTCTTGGTGAAGATTAGCAATATTTTTTTTTGTTTATTTATCACGAATTCGGTGGAGCAAAGAATCAACAGGAAAAGGATGCGCTGGAAAGTATCAAGTCTGGGAACTAGAAATATGCAAAAGTGATCAGCGATGCTTTGGTAAGTGCCCGAGGCATTATCCTCTCCAAGTCCACCCAACTGCTGGTCTATGCTAACCATTTTTACGTAATGTGGAGAACAACCACACAAGATGAGCAAACTATTTTTATCCAAATCGGACAAGAGGCGTGGGAAGTGGGTGAGCCGCACTTTAAGGAGAGGCGACAATTGAATTGCCGGCTACGCCATGCTGTGAAATCCAGTCTCCCAAGAACAAGGGTCCAAAAGGGGCACTTGGCGCAAACAGTAGAGGAGAAGTGCAGTGTCTCGGGAACACTTGGGGGAGCTAAAGGGCATTTCAGGTAACCCATCATTTGAGCCAAAGAGACAAAGGTGGATGGACAAAATATTTAAAATAATAATAATATTAATCGTTGGCGCAACAATCCATGTTGGATCAGGGCCTTGAAGTGTGTTAGAGCACTTCATTCAAGACCGTAACGGTACACTAGGAGGCAATGTGGTCAGCATTGCGCTCGCCTGAGATTATTACCCTGATTTGACTCAGGTACTCATTCACAGCTGAGTCGACTAGTATCCGACGGCAAATCACGATACAAATATTTATAACTTTGGGATAAAAGTAAGTACAGTGCAGTGCCAACGAATCATGAACACCCCTGATTTCAATGCAACTATCAAATTTAATGTATGCAATTTTATGATATGTATACTTTTATAATATGAATCAGCTTATTATTATTTGCTCACGTCTGTACTCTTTGCTGACACTAGAAGAAGTACCGTTATGTTTTGCTTTACGCTGAAAAGTGCTGCTGAATAAAAACGTGTCGCGCGTGTAGCATTATCATAGATTGGTAAAACAGATGATTTTTATTATGGAAACGTTTGACATCATTGTAAAATGTTCGACATCATTAAGATCAATTATTAAGTCAATAGATTTTAACAGTTTTAATGGTAAGCTTAAAAAATGTACTTCTTCTTCAAGTTGTGGAATAATTATGTAATTGACAGTATGGGTTTCTACCCCCCGTATGGGTTTCTACCCCCGGCATGGGTTTCTGCCCATACTGTCATCATCATAATCAAAGGCGCAACAACTGGTATCCGATGTAGGCCTCCTTTAATAAGGAACTCCAGACATCCGGGTTTTGCGTCGAGGTCTACCAACTCGATATCCCTAAAAGCTGTCTGGCGTCCTGACCTACACCATCGCTCCATCTCAGGCAGGATCTGCCTCGTCTTCTTTTTCTACCATAGATATTGCCCTTCTAGACTTTTTGGGCTGGAGCAACATCATCCATACGGATTAAGGGACCCGCCCACCGCAATCTCTCGAACCGAATTTTATCATGATCATGGTATAACTCATAGATTTCGTCGTTACGCAGACTACGGAATTGTCCATTCTCATGTAAGGGGGACAAATATTCTTCGGAGGATTCTTCTCCCGAACACGGTCTAGAGTTTGCAGTTTTTTTGCTAAGAACCCACGTCATCGAGGAATACATAAACACTGGTAAGATCATTGCCTTGTACAGTAAGAGCTTTGACTCTCTAGTGAGACGTTTCGAACGGAACAGTTTTTTTAAGCTGAAATAGGCTCTGTTGGCTGCTAACAACCGTGCGCGGATTTCGGTTATCGGTTGCGATTTTCGACCCTAGATAGGAGAAATTTTCAATGAGATCAAAGTTGCAGTCTGTTTTCGATTGACCAGTGCGATTCGCTGTTGTTCCTTCTTTTGGTTTTGGCGCTGAGGTTGCCACCATATACTTCGTCTTGCCTTTATTAAGGCGCCGCCTGCGTGATCTGGATGAAGGTAGACTGTACATCTCGGGTTGTTCTGCTCATGATGTCCATGTCGTCAGCGTAGGCCAGTAGTTGGGTAGACTTGAAGAGAATGGTGCCTCTCGCATTTACATCAGCATCGCGGTCAAAGGGTAATATTGGTCCCAAGGCGAAACGTGGATTGGTACCCACGATGAAGCATAAAACCTGGGAAACGCCTGCTGAACCAACACCAACAGCTGTAGAGCTGGTAGTAGTACCAAACCCTATCTCCACTTCCACGTGGTGCTCGCTGGGAGTTCTTTCTTCATGAAAAACTGCAGACGGAGAAGGATGAAGACGAGTCTCCCACTCCTAAAAACGGAACAAAATGTACCAACTGGTCCTCCAGGTTGGGGGTTGGGTAGGGCTGATAACCCTACACGGAAAACCGATGTTACGAAGCCACGTAGATATTATAGTTATATATGCATGTATATAAATTGATCGTACACATATTTCCGATTTACTTTGTTCATAAAAGTATACATATGTACATCTAAATTACGTATATTGAATACCGCTTTTTTAATGTGCAAATATATCAAACTGAATTAGACATTACCCCCAAGCTTCATGTACATGTACATATAACCACATTCATATCGCTCCTGTCGTGTTTTTGCGATGATAAAAGGGAGCGTTTTTCCACCTGTTGGCATTTTCGGTCACGCTGCTCCCAGGGCAGAGGTGAGGCAGCGTCTGATGAGTTGCCTCTGCCCTGGACGAAACCGTCAGTCATTTTTTGATTTTTTCATTTTTTATGCCTTATGTTATCCTTTATGCCTCCTTTTACCACGTACCATGTAGTTCTAGTATAAACTTGAGGGGGATTTCAGGCTAAATTTCTAAAATGTGTTAATATACTATTATTAACTTTATTTGTGTAAATATCGGAACGGGATGCATTTCGGGGCCTAGATTTCGTTCCGATACACCACTATGATTTTCTCAGGATTTTTCGGTTAGATAGGTTCTGAAATCAAGACTTGTTACACATATTTTGAGCCCTCGCTCCCCTACCTTCCATCCGATATCAAATATGAGACAGTTTTGGAAAGTACTAATTCAGCCCTTTCATTTCATACCCCATAGTCCACTCTGTGAAAGAAAATTTTGCACCCTCCATTCACTTGAATGGAGAGCCCCTGTCTTAAACTTAACACAAAAAGGCGCCATTTGCTGCATGTAAAGCGAATAACAGACCACACGATCTGACGAATTTTAGTGATAACCGGTCCAGCCGTTTCCGAATAAATCCGGTGTGGCAGACAAACAGACAAATATCGAATTGATTCGAATAGGGTTTTGTTTCACACAAAACCTTAAAAAACGGCGCTCGCAGTAAAAGCACCAGGAGGTTTTTATTTTAATTACTTAAAAAACTGTTATTTACATACTTAATTCTAACTTGGGATAGTTACTATTACTTAAAACTACTATGTACAATCACACATCACAGTAACTTGTGCTCCTCCTGTATGTACCCCTACCAGGCGAGGAGTGCCAAAGAGAAAAAAGATGGCGAGTTTTAGGTTATTCTTCACAATTTGGCAGGACCTGAGAAATATGGCGAATAGGGATGCGCTACCCTGTTAGTAGAGTTGCCGCGTTAATGGATTTGGGTGGTGTTCCGTTTTCTCGAAAAACCTTTTCATCAATTTGAGAACATATTCTCGAAGTGGTTTCACACTTGCTCGCCAACATACTTCGACGTTCTTCTCGACCTTTCTAGTCTTCCAGTTATAGGCCGGTGAAATATCTAAGTATTTGGCGTTCAAATGTTTCGCATTTATTCATGGCAGGGTTGGATCAGGTGATCCACGTAGGTGCTCCGTAACAGATAATGGGTCTTATCATGGTCTTGTAGAGAATCAGTTTGGCTTTGGCACTAATACCTTTTTCCTTGCGGAGAAGCTAGTAGATATTACTAACCGCGCTGCGTGTCTTATTCATAGCGAGCTCCAGGTGCGGAACAAATTTAAAAAATTCTTGAAACTTAACTCCCAGGTATTTAGTCATCTGTGTGTTGCTCACTGTTGCATTTCCGATTTTAATTTTCAAGCATTTAGCATTTTTATGGATACTTCTAGAACCTGAGTATCTAGATTATCTCCTGAAAGTACACAATTGCATTTTCGCACCATTTATTCTAATGTCCCAATAGCGGAAGTATTTGCAGAGCAGCACCAAGTATTTTACTATTGCTTTGGCGGCCTTGTTGAGGCGGAGGTTTGACACGAAAATAAGGGTGTCATCGGCATATTGGATAATGTCAGTGCCGATCGCAGGAATGGGAATGACAGCCGTGAAAATGTTGTATAAGGCAGGCAGGTAGGAAATGGATTCTTGTCGTACTTCTGATGTTACTGGCAAGAGATCGGAAAATTTGTTTCCCATGTTGACAGAACAGCCTATCTTCGAAAAAGCTGATGACAATGCTGATAATCGGAATTGAGAAGGTGTTTTTCGATTAGTTTGTATATGAGTCCGTTCGCCCATATGCAGTCGAAGGCCTTTTTTATATCCTTTGGACAGGCTATGGTTGGTTTATTATTGATATTAAGTCCAGAAACGACAGTGTAGTTAAGGTAGCTCAGTGTATGTTGCGTTCAGTGTTTATGACGGAAACCGAATTGGTGAGTTTTCCTAGATTGGAAAACAGAGAAATGGATCTGAAATTTTTGGAGGAGATTCCCTTCTTTCGGATCGCAACGATTTTTGTTAATTTTCAAGTGGATTAAAAACTGCTAGAAGAAATTTTAAGGAGACGATGGGTAAATTTTTTATAACGAAATTGGTAATCTAGTCAGGTCTGGCTGATTTTTTACCATTTAGCTTGTGGGTCGAGGCGGTGAGTTATAGAAGACTCAGAAAATGTTGCAAATCCACTGGTTTGACTGCAATGTTGGAAGCCCAATGGCGCTTTGAGGCGAAGCGGTATTGAGTTGAGCCTCAAATGATTTCGCAAGAACTTGTACTTTTCTAGCGACACTGCGGACAGGTTACATGTTCTTAGTAACAACGAACTTTCGGGACTTGTGTCTACCCATCAACCTGTTGATATTCTGAAACATATTAGACCCGGGTTTTATGTCTGCTAATTTCCGAGTTAATTCTTTATTGCCGAAATTCGCCACCATTTACCGAACAATTGTACTCAGGCAATTAATCTGGGAAAGCAATTCTTTGTATTCTGTACTGACTTTGTTTCCATATTTGTGAAAAGTCCACTTGAGGTTCCTGCACCATATTTATCTGACTTTCATTGTAACATGGTATCATATCATGGGGTAAAGAAGTATATCCGAACTCATCGACTTTTATTAGCGTGGTATTTATGCAACATTCATGGGGTCGGTGCCCACTATTATAACTTCGTCGATTTCTTTATCTGACAAGTTTCGGATTATAACGGGGCGCTAAGTCTGACTTGAATTTGCCATAATTTTTTTGAGCAAAGGATCTGATAGTCGTTAGGATTCGCTTTTGCAGTGGAGAAGACGAGGAAAGTTGGAGTTCAACTGCAAAGTGGTCGGACATGCCCGATGATGTTTTACAGGATTTCACCTGAAAACTTTGTTTGGGTTCGGCTGACTGGTTTCGTAGACTGACTGCTCGGTGTTGTCGGTGTATCTGGCAAATCCATCTCAACACTGGTGAGCGAAAAAGGGTCGTGGATACATTTTAGCAGGTTTTCCCCATTTATATTGCCTTGTTGGTTCAGGAGGTGTGCCTTAAGTTTAAATCGCCCCCGAGAAGAAGGTATTTTGACTTTAACAGGAGATTAATGTAGACGAAGACGACCAGGATGCGTCTACCATCAGTAGTTTTAATTATTGCCGCCGCAGCGAAAGATGTTTGTAGGTTCTCGATAGTGACTTTTTAAAAAAAAATAGTCTTTTCGGACTAGTAGGGCAGTACCTGAATTGTTATCGTTCCGAATAATTTTATATTCGGTGAAGTTTACATTTTACATTATGCCTCCCTTTAAGGTGAGTTTCAGAAATGCAGTTGAAGTCTTCCTTCAGATTGTCGATGAACAATTGGGCGGTAGCAAGTTGGGTATGTAGGATCAGGGACGCGGAGTTGAATGTGGTAATACTTAATTCCATAAGTTAGGGATAAGTTTCATCGCAACGAATTGACGCTACTTGTTCCTGGGCGCAGAAACGAGAGTTCCAACCAATTCTCGGAAACCTTTGTTTGGATGCTTGACGTTTCCTTGATTCGCTGCTTTGCGAAGAGATTTCTTAACAGCTTGCGCGTATGACATGCCTGAACTGGTCAAACTTTGTGAAAGTTGAGTCACTGTTTGCTTGACTGAATATTCCTCAGTTGCCTTCCGGGTTTTGAAAGCTTTCCGTCTGGCTACTATCTCTTTATAAGCTGCACATCGACGATAGCCTGCAGTGCGGAACTTCCGTCGTGGGTCTTGAGTATTCCCCACGTCAATGGGTCTTTGCGCATTTCATTTAACGCACTATCGAGCAATTTTGGACGATATGCCTGAAGTTTTGGCAGTTGTAACATTGCTGTTCCTCCAATGGTTTGACCTTTCGAAGGTAATCTGTTGATGAAGGATGTACTTCACCTTTAAAACTTCACTTAGCTGAGAGGGCTCAAAGGTGCAGTATGCAAGGCAATGTATCCTCGGTGTCCAGATAGCTCAAGTTGTTTGTTGCGTTTAAAAACAAAAGGTTTTTGAGAGGCGAAACCCTACGAAGAAAGTTATGACACAAAATATTCGCGAAGTATGCCTGGGCAATCCACTTACCTCACAATGCATTGAATCTTATGTTCAGAGTACGCCGCGCAGAAATTGAAAGCATAATTTAAAACAAAAATGGATGGTCAAAGTATTAATAACTCTTAGATAAAAATAACTATAAATTTTTTTAAATCGGCCATTTTAATAAATTCATTACCTATTTTTTTTTTTTTGAGGCATAATCTGATCTATTTCACAGTTCAAAAGGCAATAACTCAAACATTGGATAGTGTTCATTATTCAATGGAACTACACTCTATATTAGTATAGTAAATGTTTGCGACGGGACTAAGGCTGAAGAAAATGGAAGATTCATATTTGTACACCAGCTTCGTAGACACCGATAGAAAACTCCCCAGAGTAACCATTTGATAAACATTTAATTTGCAAAAAACAGTGCACTAGTGATAGTTGCTTATTCACTTAAAATTGCTCACAAACGAAAAATTTCCAAGCCTTCCATTCCTGAAAACTCCAGTTCGAGGTTCACCGACTTGCCTTGTGTATTAAAAAAGAAAATAAAATTTTTTAGACTTTGTTCTTTGCTCAACTTTGGCTGATAAAAATTCTTTTTTGTGCAGCCTAAATAGTAAAAACATAATTTTATCGTTCGTTTACAGAAGTGGCGGAAAAAACCCACCATTCAAGTTCAGTTATCTTATCAATGATGTACTTGCATAGAGCATATTATCGCAAAACTTGCATAATAGACAGATAAAATTATGCGTAAATAAAACATCCCGGATATACATTATATATCTTTATTGTATAATTAACGAAAACTTAAAATCATTATCAAATCATCAATCATGATATAAAACTCTTGTGCTTTTAATTCAAAGTTTCATGTAGTGAGACTCTATTGTATGAGACTCTATTGTATTCTGTAATTTGTAAGCAAAGTTCAGCAAATTATAAAACAATTCTGCTACTATTCAAATAATGTTAAACGCCCTTAATCGAACAAAAAAATGTATAGTGCCGCTTTTCTCCTTTTATTTAGTTACTTCGTTCAGTTTTCTGATTCATATATGCTGAACCCCAATATATGTGTGAAGCTCTTGTATTGAATAAGATAGATGCAATTGTATGTAATTTACAAATCATTAAAAATGTAGTTTACATTGCAACTAATTAGATAATTAGATATCTAAATCAATACTAATTGTGTACTATTGTAGATTACATATTGAATCCTTTTATTTTCTCTGAAGTAAACTATCTGGCAGCCGGCCTCCTACAGGGCGTTGACTGACGTGGTCCGGATAGATGAGTGGTTAGAGCGCAAGGCTCAAATCTCACTTCAAATCTCACTGGTGACAGTGGAATTTCTATTGTGATTTGACGTCGGATACCAGAGTCAAATCAGGGTAATAATCTCGGGCGAGCGAAATGCTGACCACATTGCCTCCTACAGTGTACTACTGTTTCCAAACTTTAACTTACACAGTCATTTCTGAATTACCACAGGTCGTTTATAGTCCCATTAATCTTATCATAAAACTATACCTAATTCAACATTCAAATAGTCCATTCTTATGTAGATACTTATCTACTGAACCATTAACGTCACACGTCAAATATGGGGGGTTTATAGAGCTTGAATTATTTGATTGGAACCAACTTTGCCCAAGGTTTTAGTCATAAAATTTTGAGAAAATTAAAAAATGACATAGCATAAATTAGGGCAAACGAGAATAAACGAGAATAAATAAGCGTTTGTATGTACATCGGTTAAACATTTCCTCATCATATTATAGAAGCACTAATTCTGTCTAATTTATAAAATTGTCATTCACCTTGGAAAACTCTTGAAGGTCAATATACAACTTAAACGTCCTTTTAAGTGCAACCATTCTTGGTGAAGATTAGCAATATTTTTTTTGTTTATTTATCACGAATTCGGTGGAGCAAAGAATCAACAGGAAAAGGATGCGCTGGAAAGTATCAAGTCTGGGAACTAGAAATATGCAAAAGTGATCAGCGATGCTTTGGTAAGTGCCCGAGGCATTATCCTCTCCAAGTCCACCCAACTGCTGGTCTATGCTAACCATTTTTACGTAATGTGGAGAACAACCACACAAGATGAGCAAACTATTTTTATCCAAATCGGACAAGAGGCGTGGGGTCTTGGACTGACTAAACGTCAACTTTGAAAATTGTCGAAATCTAGTATCGAAAATCCCAACCGCTAGGCACTAGGCCTAGCCAACCTAGCCAGCTTAGCTTACAAAAAAAGTTCCGCTCGAAGCATCTCACAATATGGACTAATTCTTATTGTACAAGACAGCGTTTTAGTCAGTTCTCTTTTATTCCTCGGAAATTTGGAAAAGAATTTTTGGCTTCATATAAAGAATCAATGATTCCTCATCCTATAAGAAGAAGTAATTCATGAGCGATATAGCGAGCATTTGGCTATGAAAAAAAATCGCCCAAATAACCTGCGATGGACGAGTAACTTAATCTGTGTTGGCAACATAGACCTAGCCCGAGATAGAGTGCATGATAGATCCAACACCAGTCGCAACTATGATGTAGTTCAGGATGCCAGGCAGCTGCAAGGGATATCAAATTGATGTACCTCAATGGAAAGCCGGAATGTTTGGAATTTCTTATTAGTGCCAACCAAAACGGATACCGGGTGCTGCGTTGATAATAACAAAGTTATGACAGAAAATAATAACAGCAAGAAAGAAAAGGTCTTTACTTTAGTAGGCTGTCGTCTGTTTCCGTATCAGAAGAATAAGTCTTTACATCTGATCTTTTGAAGTTTTATGCAAAACATCTTTTTAAGGTTTTGTGTGAAACAAAACATTATTAGAATCGAGACGGTGTCTGTCTGTCTGTCTGTCCGTCTCTCCGTCTGTCCGTCTGTCCGTCTGTCCGTCTGTCTGTCTGTCTGTCTGCCTGTCTGTCTGTCACACCCGATTTATTCAGAAACGGCTGGACCGATTGTCACGAAAATTGATGAAAGTATGTAATCTGGTGTTCCCTTTACATACAGTAAGTGGCGCCATCTTGTGTTAAGTTTAAGGGGGGGGGCCCCCATACATGTAAATGGAGGGTGCAAATTTTTTTTTCACAGAATGTAGCCATGTGGGGTATCAAATGAAAGGCCTCAATTAGTACTTTTCGAAACTGGTTCAATATTTGATATTGGGTGAAACATAGGGAAGTGAGGGCTGAAAATATGACCCCCAAAAAGTGTAACAGGTCTCGTTCTCCGAACCTATCCAACCGAAAAATCTGAAAAAAATCTCATTGGTGCATCTGTACAAAATCTAGGCCTTGAAATATATCCGGCTCCGATATCTGTACAAATAAAGTTAATAATAGTATATTTCCACATTTTAAAAATTTACCCGGCATCCCCCTTATGTTCATCCCAGAAGTACAAAATTTGACGTCCGTGTAATGAAGAATATAATGCACAGGTTGTTCAAGTTTGAAGAAAATCCAACCATTATTCACAAAGTTATAGGGGGTGAAACTTCACATTTTTTTGTGAATTTCGGGCACTCTACAACCTGCATGACGTCATCATCACTTATCAATTCGTCAATACCACAATGACATGAGTTCTTATGAATTGGGTCGCAGAGAATTATTTTGTTTTAGTTTTCTAGTTATCTGTCAAGCAGACATGTGTGTATGTAGGTATATAATATATGCGTGCTAATGAACTTTGCGGGTAGTGACTAATTCAAATAGATATAAGAAGTAAATCGGAAATATGGGTACGATCAATTTATATACGTGCATATATGTGTACAGTATTCGGAAATAGACAGTTTGTTTGTTTAGGGTGAGCGGAATATCTATGGCTGTAATATGTACGTATGTCTCGTAGTTTGGAAAAATATGAAAGATTATGTTGAATTTGTAGTTATACACGGATAGAAAAATGTGCGTTGAAATTTCTTATATAAGATGAACACAAAACCTTTATACCCAAAGCACGAGCTTCCGGTATTCCGACTTGTTTATCTATGGCGCTGGAGTCCAATTTGGATTATTCGCCTCCCGAAATTTTCGCCTCCATTCTTTTCAATTGAGCAACTGCGCCCTCCAATTTCGAAAATCAGACAGCGTGGAACCTACTATATGTACCGAGTTTCCCCATTTCTTTTGACGTTTCCTAGGTGATGTGCTGGCAATTCTTCTGTCACCCATAAGCTCAGTTCATCCTCACTGGGCCAAATATTCTCCTGAGGACTCGATGTTCGAAAGCACTCCCTTTTTGCTCCCGGAACTGGTTCTTCCAACAGGCTGCCATAACGGCTGCATCAATTTTTAAGTTTTCGTGCAAAACGCAGCCTTATTAAAGTCAATTAATTGTCTGTCTATCTGTTTGTTTCTCTGTCTGTCTGCCCGTTTGTCACATGCACCTTTCTCAGAAGCGCTTATACCTATTGGCACGAAGGGTAGGTAGGTAGCTGTGGTGCTCCGTTTGATACCACAGGCTTCTAGGACTATGACTGCTGTTATGAGAGCAAGGCGCAGAGTCCAGCCGGCTCAGATCTTTAGAGCCAGCCCGTAGCCTATACAAAGGAAAGCAGCTCTTCCACCCTGTAGTTTGAGATCTCTCTAAAGTCCCCAAAGAATCACTTATCTAGTGTTCGTAGCCTGAATCTAGCTTGAGTTGGGCAGTCACGACGAAAGTATTTAAGGATTTCATCCTCATCTCCCCAGTTTCGGCAATGCGAATTGTAGGGTATGCCAAGTCTGGTAGCACAGTCTACTATAAGCCAGTGCCCTGTACAGATCGCCGTACTCGTCTGGCACAAGAGCTCTTTGGATCATGTTTTGTTATAGGCGACCCCCTCTACGCCTCTGTGACCGCGAACTCAGAGGACGCGGACCTTGAGCGTGCCGCCCAAACTGTTCAGCGTGTTTCTGCATTACCTCACCAGCCTGGGGAATGGCTATGTTACGCATGCGACCTGGATCATGCCCTAGCGGTTCAAAGGTTTCCAATATCGCCAATAGTTCCGCTTGGAACACACTAGTGAAACCAGGAAGACCGTACGATTTGGGTGCACTGTGCGTATTCGAGAAAACTTCCCCACCGGCTCCACAGGCCAGCTTTAATCCATCGGTGAAGAATACTGTGTCATAGCCTTGCAACACGCCACATGTCTTCCAGTCTACATTATTTGGAAACTCGATGGCAAAGTTTCTTGTGAAATTCAGCTAGCATGTGGCATAGTCGGTGGTAGAGCCCAGATTTCCTGCAGTAATTCGTCTAGGATGCTATTATGACCATAGGGCTTCATTGCCCAGCATCCGGACTCGCGTATTCTGACGGCACATCATTCAACAACATATTTAATGTGGAGCTCTAAGAAGCGCACCATAGCTGTGTATATCCACAGAATCAACCACGGCTGGAGACCCCGTTTCTTTGCAAATGTACTTTTAAAGACATAGAAGGTAATTCAGGCTTCCTTAACCCGCAGTTCTGTCAATTTCCAATTTAGCCTCGGATCTAGGGTCACCCTCAAGTGTTTTACATTGGAGAAAAGAACCAATCTTCGTTCATTCGGCTGCAGGAGGTGGAATTCGGGTACCCTTGTCTTGGTGAATATGGTGAATAGCATCAGTTACGTTTCGGTTCGATTTACGCCTAGTTCGCATCTCGAGGCTCACAAGCCCAACTCTCTTTCCATGAGTCATTCATAGAGAGGGACTTTCATGGATATTATGCAATGCACAATACTCGTGAAGGCTTCCTTGATGGCGTTGGTATCAACGTTTTTGAATGCTCCTGCTACATCAAGAAAGGCAGTTAGAATATAGTGTTTGTACTGCAACGGACGTCTAACCACGCCAACTACTACGTGAAGAGCGGTTTCTGCGGATTTGCCTTCGAGGTAAACATGCAGGGACTTAGGTGTTCTGTCCTTAATCGTCCCTACGGATGCCCAGCACGCGCTCTAGGGTTTTCATCACGGATAAAGTGAGGCTGATTGGTCGACAGTACTTCAGGAGCTCATGGCCACGCTTGCCCGCTTTTGAAATGAAAACCACTCGTGCGTGTCTCTAAGATTATGATACGTATTCCAAAGAGATACAGCTTCAGTTAATCTCGACAAGCCACGGCACATTCCTTTCTTGTTGCTTCTGAAGAATAACTTCAACTCATTATGCCATCTGTGTCCGGAGATATATATGCGGAGAAGCTGTTTATAGCCCAGCCGATCTTCATCATCATCATCAACGGCGCAACAACCGGTATCCGATCTAGGCCTGCCTTAATAAGGAACTCCAGACATCCCGGTTTTGCGCCGAGGTCCACCAATTCGATATCCCTAAAAGCTGTCTGGCATCCTGGCCCACGCCATCGCTCCATCTTAGGCAGGGTCTGCCTCGTCTTCATTCCCTACCATAGATATTGCCCTTATAGACTTTCCGGGTGGGATCATCTTCATCCATACGGATTAAGTGACCCGCCCACCGTAACCTATTGAGCCGGATTTTATCCACAACCGGACGGTCATGGTATCGCTCATAGATTTCGTCATTGTGTAGGCTACGGAATCGTCCATCCTCATGTAGGGGGCCAAAAATTCTTCGGAGGATTCTTCTCTTGAACGCGGCCAAGAGTTCGCAATTTTTCTTGCTAAGAACCCAAGTTTCCGAGGAATACATGAGGACTGGCAAGATCATAGTCTTGTACAGTAAGAGCTTTGACCCTATGGTGAGACGTTTCGAGCGGAACAGTCTTTGTAAGCTGAAGTAGGCTCTGTTGGCTGACAACAACCGTGCGCGGATTTCATCATCGTAGTTGTTATCGGTTGTGATTTTCGACCCTAGATAGGAGAAATTGTCAACGGTCTCAAAGTTGTATTCCCCTATCCTTATTCTTGTTCGTGCTTGTGTTTGACCAGTGCGGTTTGATGTTGTTGGTTGATTCGTCTTCGGTGCTGACGTTGCCACCATGTATTTTGTCTTGCCTTCAATGATGTGCAGCCCCAGATCTCGCGCCGCCTGCTCGATCTGGATGAAGGCAGTTTGAACGTCTCGGGTGGTTCTTCCCATGATGTCGATATCGTCAGCATAGGCCAGTAGTTGGGTGGACTTGAAGAGGATCGTACCTCTTGCATTCACTTCAGCATCACGGATCACCTTCTCGAGGGCCAGGTTAAAGAGGACGCATGATAGCGCATCCCCTTGTCGTAGACCGTTGTTGATGTCGAATGGTCTTGAGAGTGATCCTGCTGCTTTTATCTGGCCTCGCACATTGGTCAGGGTCAGCCTAGTCTGTCTTATTAATTTCATCGGGATACCGAATTCCCTCATGGCCGTGTACAGTTTTACCCTGGCTATGCTATCATAGGCGGCTTTAAAGTCGATGAACAGATGGTGCAACTGTTGTCCATATTCCAACAGTTTTTCCATCGCCTGTCGCAGAGAGAAAATCTGATCTGTTGCTGATTTGCCTGGAGTGAAGCCTCTTTGGTATGGGCCAATGATGTTCTGGGCGTATGGGGCCATCCGGCCTAGCAAGATAGTGGAAAATATCTTATAGATGGCACTCAGCAACGTGATACCTCTGTAATTGCTGCACTGTGTGATATCTCCCTTTTTATGTATGAGACAGATTATGCCTCGCTGCCAATCGTCAGGCATTGATTCGCTGTCCCATACCTTGAGCACAAGTTGATGAACCACTTGGTGTAACTGGTCGCCTCCATATTTAATCAATTCGACTGTAATTCCATCGGCTCCTGGCGACTTATGATTTTTTAGCCGATGAATTGCACGGACTGTTTCTCCTAAACTTGGTGGTAGCAGGATTTGTCCGTCGTCTTCAGTTGGCGGGACCTCCAACTCGCCGATGTTCTGGTTGTTCAGTAGCTCATCAAAGTACTCAACCCATCGCTCTAATATGCCCATTCTGTCGGAAATCAGATTTCCCTCTTTGTCTCGGCAGGATGAGCATCGAGGTGTATAAGGCTTCATCCTGCTGACTTGTTGGTAACACTTCCGCGCCTGGTGCGGTTGCTCCCTGTACTTTTCTAGTTCACAGACTTGTTGGTTCTCCCAGGCTTCCTTTTTCCGTCTGTGAAGTCGCTTCTCCGCTCGACGGAGTTCGTGATAAGTCTCTGCGCGTGCCCGCGTTCTTTGAGAATGCAACATTACTCGGTATGCGGCATTCTTCCGTTCCGTTGCTAGCTTACATTCATCGTCAAACCAGCCGTTCCGACTCCTTTTGCGGCTGGGGCCAAGTATATTTGTGGCCGTATCCATGATAACGTTCTTCAGGTGGTTGTGAAGATCATTAGTTGATGCTTCATCTCCAGGTCCTCTATTGACTGCGGTTATTGCGGCATCCATTTCCCTCTTATAGGTGTCGCGGAGGGTTGTGTTGTGGATGGCTTCAGTGTTCACTCTCACCTGATTGTCAGAGGGGATTCTAGGTGGTATTGTTATTCGAGCTCGGAGCACTATGCCAACGAGATAGTGATCCGAGTCTATATTGGCCCCCCTATATGTTTTGATATTCATCAAGGCTGAGAGGTGGCGGCGTTCGATCAACACATGGTCAATTTGGTTGAAAGTGGTCCCGTCTGGAGAGGCCCACGTATGTTTGTGGACCGCTTTCCGCGCAAACCAGGTACTTCCAACAACCATTTCGTGTGACCCTGCTAATTGAATAGTCCGCAGTCCGTTCTTCTTCTTTTTCTTCAGCCTTTGTCCCGTTCACAAGCGGGGTCGGCTCGTCGTGATCGGCTTCCCCATTTGGCTCTATCGAGTGCCTGATCTGGGTGCAATCTCGAGGCTTTCAAATCCCCATCCAGCGTATCAAGCCACCGTTGCTTAGGTCTGCCTTTTGGTCGTTTACCATCGACTTCGATGTTCAGACCAATCTTGGCAAGTGAATTCTCGTTTGCACGAATTGCGTGACCATACCATCGAAGACGCCTCTCTCGCGACTTTTCCACGATCGGTGCAACCGCATAACGATCGCGGATATCCTCATTTCGGATGTGATCTAAACGTGTGACGCCACTAGTCCAACGTAGCATCTTCGTCTCCATTACCGCGAGACGCCGTTCATTGTCTTTTATGGTCGGCCAACACTCAGAACCATAGAGAGCGACTGGACGGACGACATTGCGGTAAATTTTAGATTTGAGACGTTCGTTGATACGTCGATCACAAAGGACACCAGTTGTGGAACGCCACTTCATCCAGGTTGCGTTAATGCGTGAAGCAATTTCATAGCGCAGCTCTCCATTGGCTGATAGCGTTGACCCGAGGTATTTAAATCGCTCAGATCTGGGCAGATCACTGCCGCTGACAGTGGTTGTGCCTGTTTCATGGGGATCGGTCGTCAAAAATTCAGTTTTGTTTAAATTCAATCTGAGACCGTGTTGCATGAGGCGATCATTCCATTTTTGAACAAGTTGCTCGAGATCATTTTTGCTATCAGATGCTAGGAAAACATCATCTGCATAAAGCAGTGTGTAGGGCGCTGGACGTTGAATATCCCGTGTGACGGTGTCCATAACAAGGACAAAGAGGAGTGGTGAGAGGGCACTTAATTGATGAACTCCAACAGAGACACGAAGCGGTTTTGATACACCCGCCATACTTCGAACTTTACTTTTCGGATCGTGGCAGAGCAGTTGAACCCAGCCCACGAGTTCTTCTGGCACGAAGTGTTGTCGTAAAGCATACCAGATGAGTTCGTGTGGTACACGGTCAAACGCTTTCTCTAGATCCAGAAAGGCAATGTAAAGAGGTCGATGCTTCTCACGGTATTTCTCCATTAGTAACCGCGCAGCGTGTATTGCGTCAATAGTTCCGCAATTCTTGACAAATCCGGCTTGATTCACGGTTATTTCAACGATTTCGTGAATACGGTTGTCAAGAATGCGTTCAAAAATCTTCATGGTATGGGAAAGTAACCGGATCGGACGGTAATTTGAACATTCTGCTGGGCTACCTTTCTTTTTCCATATTGGAACAGTGGTACTTTCTTGCCAGTCAGATGGTGTTCTTCGTTCCTGAATAACCCGGTTAAAGAATTCACTGAGCCACGGTGTTGGGTCCCAGCTCTTCGCTTTCCAGAGCTCAGATGCGATGTCGTCAGGTCCTGTTGCTTTCCCCGATTTCATTTGTTTTATTGCCTCCTCGACTTCAGTTGCGTTGACTGGTGGAACTGCTCCAAATGTCGGCAATGATTGTGGAAGTGGAGGATGAGGAAATTCTTCAGTTGAAATCTGCTCGAAGTATTCTCGCCATCTATCCGTCGCGGCTCGACGATCAGTAAGCAAAGTACCGTTCTTGTCATTAACACAACAGAAATGTTCGATATCCTGTGTGCGTTCATCACGGCTTTTAGCAATTCGGTACAGATCTCTCTCGCCATCCCGAGTGTCCAGTTTATCGTAAAGATTTTTGAAATGGTTCGCTCGGGTGACAGCGACCGCTTTCTTTGCTTCCCGGTTGGCATTCTTATAAATTTGCCAATTAGCAGGCGTTTTATCGTCGAGAAATTTGTGGTAGAGGCGTTTCTTTTCACGGACCTTCATTTCAACATCATCATTCCAAAGCCAAGTATCTCGGTTGATGTACCGCTTACCCGGCTTGGTGACCCCGAGGGTTCCAGAGGCCGCTTTGTGGATCGTGTCTTTCATAGTCCGCAGTCCGTTATCATTTGTTTTTTCGTGTAAGCTATGGGAGCCAACGTATCGCCTGAATACGGGCTCCTTCCCTACTTGGCTGTTAAAATCCCCAAGCATGATTTTGATATCATATCTGGGACAGGCTTCGAGGGTTCTTTCTACTGCCTCGTAGAAGGTATGCTTCTCCGACTCTGCAGTCTCCTCAGTAGGGGCGTGAACGTTTATGAGGCTTATATTTCTAAACTTGCCTCGCAAGCGCAGAGTGCATAGCCGTTCGCTTATACTTTCAAAGCCGATAACAGCAGGTTTCATTTTTTGGCTGACTAAGAAACCTACTCCGAGCACATGGTTTACTGGATGGCCGCTATAATATATGGTGTAGTGGCTCTTCTCCAGGAAACCGGTCCCTGTCCATCGCATCTCTTGCAACGCTGTTACATCAGCCCTATATTGGGACAGGGTATCGGCTAGTTGCTTATCAGCTTCATCTCTGTACAGGGAGCGCACGTTCCATGAGAAAATACGCAAATCGTTCTTCCTTTGTCGTTGCCGGGTCCGTCGTTTTAAAATCCGTCCTATCCGAGGCTCCTGTTGTGGCTTCGTAACAGGTTGTTTTCCGTGTAGGGTTGTCAGCCCTACCCAACCCCCAACCTGGAGGACCAGTTGGTACAATTTGTCCCGTTTTTAGGCGCGGGAGACTCGCCTTCATCCTTCTCCGTCTGCAGCTTTTCGTCAAGAAAGAGCTCCCAGCGGTCACCACGTGGAGGTGGAGATAGGGTTTGGTAGTAGAGCTGTTGGTGTTGGTTCAGCAGGCATTTCCCAGGTTTTATGCTCCATCGTGGGTACCAATCTACGTTTCGCCCCGGGACCTATACTACCCTTTGACCACCCGCCGATCTTACCCTCGGTAATTACCGATTTAATAGTTTCGCACGGCTGAGGCGACTGCATACCCACCCGACAAGGCTCTGACTCATAGAGCTCCTCGCTGACGGGAAATGCATCTGAACCAACAACTTCAGGATTTCACCAGAAGATTCCGTCCACGAGCCTTCACTTTTTAAAAAAGGAAACATAGTATGCGTAAAGATATAAAACCAGGTAACAAGATATTTCGTCACAGATCCGAATTACAGCAGTATCATAAACTGTATGCACCAGTCTACAGTTGCCTATAGTGATCTGATATCCTTAACTGTTTGTCTTTAGCAATGCCCGATTGAGACTTCCTAAAATAATCTTTGCTTGCTCCTAGCTACCGGTTTCAGGCTGATTTTCTTCTCTTTTCGAAATAATTTGCTTTGGGATATTGAGATAAATTTCTCGCGAAAACCTTTGCTTATTTCTAAAAATTACAATATTATTGTACGGAATTTTGATAGCCCGCACGCTAGCTCATATTCAACTTCATTGATGGTTTGAAGTTGCGCTTGAGGATTTTGACTGTGTTTAGTAGCAGCTGACGTCCAAGGGGTGTCTCGTGACCAGCCTCCATTATTTTGATAGCTATGGGCTTGTTCTATGATATTTATCATAGAACAAGCCCTGTTATCTTATCTCTTCATCTTTCCCGTGATTAAGATACATAGCAGCATAGTGGTTAGAAGTTCAATGTTTTTGCGATTTATAAGGCTCAAATCTGAGATCTTACTTGACAATATGATAAACGTCTCAAGCATAATTTTTCTCATAGATGCTATGGAATTAAATCTGAGAGATTCTGAGGTAAGTTCACGGTTTCTATGGAATGCAATTTTTATCTCGGGGATGGGAAAAGTCTGAAGGTTATTTACAGATCGATGAATATTCTAACCCACAAAGAACGAAAGACTCATTATAAGTGCAATCTACCCGCAAGCTAGTGGGCAATTATTCCGGGACATCCGTTGATATGAAAATCGCTGAAAATACCAACTTGGCGAAATGCGCTTCGGCTATCTCCAGGTCTTCCCGAGAAGCCTGCGCTCTTCCTGTGCTCTTCTTCGCCATGTAAGTAGGATACAGAGGAGCCCAAAGGATGATATCATGCTGAAGACCAAAAGATCCAAAGAAAGCCAAGTCGACTGCTTCCGCAGTCACATAAAATATTTTCTTGGAGAAAGTGCTGACGTGCGTGCTCAAAAGCATGAGATCGAATCACAGTGCAAGGACCTAGACGAGGTCACTTCTAAGGAACTCCTCTAGCAGGGTAGTTCAAGCTGTACGAAAGGCGTACGCAGGCTCAAAGACGGCGACCATCCGGCTAGCACTATAGGTTGCATGCAAGCCAGATGTCGGGAACGTCCATATTTGACAAGTTTGCCACCTTAGAGAGCAAATCTTTTTGAAGAGATGCTTCAAATGTCTCCTATACGGACATTTAGCGAGAACAGGAGCAAATTTGGTTGATTGATTGCTCAAGACCTGCTCTGCAAGCAGCTATAATAGGCCAACCCTAACAGTAATGTATGGGTAGCCGACCCTACAGGTGGGCGGCTTTGTAGGTATGTGGGGACTAAGCCTTGTTGAAATGTATGAGGCAGACTACAAGTGGGTTCATATGGGCAAACATAGTCTGTAACTGCTATGCTCCCCCAAGTCTGATATTGATGAATTCGAGGACATGTTGGACAGATTGGCCTTGGAAACAAAAAGATATACACCAGAAGTTATTGCCGGTAGCTTTAATATATGGGCTACAGAATGGGGAAGTTCAATGATAAACCCGAGAGGGTGTTGTCTCTTGAAGGCTTGCGCGTAGTTAGACATCATAGTGACTAACGATGGTCAGGTTAGAAAGAGGCGTTCGGTTCGGTTGTGGATCGAACTTTCGTAAGTCCCTCACTAGCTCACGATATTTCTTGGGATGACAGTGAACACTGCACTCACAGTGATCAGACAATCATTTTTGACCTGAAGAACAAGCCAAGCGGCTGCCAAGCAGGTTGAGACCTGCTTGTCCAAGAATGAGAAGAAAGTCAGGTTAGTTTGAGAAAGCAATCGACACTCAAACTTTTAGTTGTGAGCTCTGTACTGCTCTACGCAACGTCAGTTTTTGAAACTGCACTACATACCGCATGTAATACTCAAAAGATGAGCGCGGTTTATAGTCCGCCTTACGAGTGTGCTGTGGTTTTATAACCATCTCAGACGAAGCGGCTTACGCGGTAGCCGAAATGATGTCGATTAATATTTCGGCGAACGAAATGACGTGCATCGATGATTGACTCGATTCTTTCTCTGCACGACAAGTGAAAAAAGCCGAAAGGGATTCGTCGTTAGGCAGTTGGTAACAACGGCGGGAAAAGGCAAAGAAAGGGTTGATTTCCAATGTCAAGGTGTGGACGCGGGGAACGCATGATGAGATAAACTATGGTCCTCCCAGCTTCTCACCCGACATGAGTGATACTGTAACTACCTGTATAAGTTTAAACTGGGCAGCTCACCTAACTGTTCCAGCTGCGACAAAATTACGGAGTACCCGGAGCATATCTTGTTCCATTTTCGTAGATTCACAGAGGGAAGGAAGAGTCTAGAGGACACATTAGGAGCAACAGTAGTGCCGGAAAGTCTAATTGCTTGCCAATGGAACTGGAACGCTCAGTACAGGTTTGAAAAGACACAGAGGGTATGAAAGGTGCGGTTGGTAGAGCCATCTCCAACCCGCGACGTAATAGCTTGCGGTGGTTCCGTGAGGAAGAGCACAGGAGTTAGGGGGTGGTATTAGTGGTTAAAAATCTCGCAAGGAATATATCTATCAGTACCTTTCGAAGATTTCATCCTCCGGAAAAAAAGGGCAGACAAACAACAATATAAGTAGTAAGGGATGTACCCTCAGCATAGGCTCTGTGTGTTAGAGGGAGATAGCATGCTAGAGCTTTTAAGCTTTCATGCTATCTCGCTCACTCCGTCTCTTTCGCGCTATGAGCTTTTTGGGTGCGCGCCTTGGGTAAGTGGTGTGCGCCTTGGGTAAGGGGTGTGCTTTGAGTGGGGCTCTGGGTGTGAGCCTGTGCTGTGGGCTTTGGGCTGTGAGCTTTTAGTGGGGGCTCTGGGTGTGAGCCTGTGCTGCGGGCTTTGGGCTGTGAGCTTTTAGTGGGGGCTCTGGGTGTGTGCCTTGGGTGAGTGTGCCTTTGGAACCTTTGGGTTTGCGACTTGGGAACGGGGTGTTGCTATGTGTGTGGGGGCCTGTGCTTGGCTTGGGGATATTAAGCTCTATTGCTGTTTCTCTTGTTTTGCTATGTGTCTCGGATATGTTTGCTGTGTTTCTGAGATAGCGATCTTTTTCAAGTGTTTTTGGGGAGTGTCAAGTTGTTTGTGTGCCTTTATTGGGTATCGATCTTTTTGGTGTGCTTTTTATGGGTTATTAAGCTGGTTTGGTGTGTATATGAGATAGCGATGTTTTCCGAGTGCTTTCTGGGGAGCGTCAAGTTGTTTGTGTGGCTTTGTAGGGGGTATCGATCTTTTTGGTGTGCTTTTTGATTTATTAAGCTGTTTTGATATATTTGCCTGGGTATCGGTCTTTGCGGTGAGTGACTTGGTTGAAGTGGGGTCTGTGGGGTTCACGGCGGGCGGCTAAGGTGTGGGCTTTAGGTGGTAGGCTTCGCCGCGGGCTTGAGGCGGTTGGCTGGCCGATGCAGATTTTCCGGTTATCATTGCTGACTTGGGACTTGGGATTAAGTTTAAATGAAAAAGTTCGTTAAAGTTCAAATATTTATTTTATTATACTTATTTACACATACATCATTCAATATTCTTTAAATTAACAATATGTGTACACTTATTTATATATCTTTCTCGATATCAAACAATGACTCTAGAAATTTATTTCACAGTATAACGTAAAAATTTCATATACAAATTATGAAATTCATTACAAATCGGGTGGTGATGTCATTTAAAATTCTTATAAAACTATTTCACAATATTATTCGACATTTTGAATATTACTTTAAATTACAGTGCATAAGCTGAATAATTATTATTTTGAACAAATTTTATTTTGAAATAATTGTGTTCCTGCACATCCACTCCTTCGAAAACGAAATAGTGTTCCTGAATAGCGTTCAGCTCATTGACCTGCTTCTGGTTACGAATCTTTTCGGAGAAGCGAGGGGGTAAGAAAACAAAATTGTCATTACTAAAATGGACTGTCAAACGCTGTCCAAATTTAGTTTTAACAAGCTTGAATTCGGTGATGAGATATTTTTTACCCACCTCTAAACTGGATATTGACACATAGGTCTGGGGTAACGTTTCGCTGACATTGTTCAGGATTTCGATGGTATTCTAAGGAAACAAATAATAAACTGTTGTAAAATATTTTCCAAAGTAAACCAAGAAAATTGTACTAGCGACCCAAACTTGAAGTGGGTGCTCGGTTCTCTTGGGCGCATCGAATTTTATTTTAAAACCAATTTACAATCGAAATGGAAGAAATATTAGCGACCCATACATAAAGTTGGCGCTGAGTTTTCTTGCGCTAAAAGCACATAGAATTTTACTTCAGAGATTTTTTTTTTAGTTTCGGAGACAGATTTTTTGTGTTTCATCAAAGTTAAAAAGTATATATAATAATAGCGACCCAAACATAAAGTTGGCGCTCAGCTTTCTTGCGCTAAAAGCGCATTGAATAAAATAAAATAAACTTACCATGTTTGTATGATGCAGCCTTGCAAATGATACTTACCTCCAGCAGAAATTCCTTTTATACATGTCTTCGCTACATGAGAACATCATATAGCGATCATGAAGATATCTACATAGCTCATAAAAAATCGTCATCATCATGATACTTGCCTTGTAATTTATCCAGGACAGTTTTGTGATGTTTTATGAAATGAATTACACAGCATGTAAACTTCCTACAAATTCATAATACTAACATATGCAACCATATGCCTGCGAACAAGATTCCGCAGATATTTGTCGTATAATTTATTGCAACATTTTGTATGATTTTCAAAATGAATAAAAACAAAAACAAAATACATTGGCCTAAGATATTACGATCATGAAGACAGGTTGCAGTCAAAAAAAAAAAAACAGTGCTTATGCTTATCTCTTGGTTCTTTGAGTTATCCACTGCAACTTTTTTGATATTTTTATATTCTCTGAAAGCAATTACCCGACATCTGCAATTTCATAATTCCATGCAACCAAATGCTTGGGAATAATATACTTGTTTTATGGTTTATATTATACTTACCAGCATGCTTACCAACAAAAAGGGAATTGCATATGCTTCCGCCTTGATTTATTGATTGATTGATGGATGCGAAATGATGCATAAAAAAAAATGCAATGGACTAAGATACTGCGATCATGATGATGTGTGACTTGTGAATAAGAAAAAATACGCATGCATATGCATTGATTTATCCGGTGCAGTTTTATATTTTTATGTTCCCTGAAAACAATTACCCGACATCTGTAATTTCATTATTCCATGCAACCAAATGCTTGGGAATAATATACTTGTCTTATGGTTTATATTATACATTTCGCATGTTGCGTAAAACAAAAAAAAACTGTATGGAACCATTGCGATCATGGAGATATGCATAAGTTGCTTACCAACAAAAAGGGAATTGCATATGCTTCCGCCTTGATTTATTGATTGATTGATTGATGCCAAATGATGCATAAAAATGCAATGGATTAAGATACTGCGATCATGATGATGAGTTACTTGTGAACAAGAAAAATACGCATGCATATGCCTTGATTTATCCGGTGCAGTTTTATGATATTTTTATGTTCACTGAAATTAATTACCCAGCATCTGCGAATGTAAACTCCTTACAATTTCATTTGTCTGTTGATTTATTGCAATATTTCCCATGAAAAAATACACGGAACCAAGAGATTGCGATAATGATGATGTGTTACTTGTGAACAAGAAAAATACGCATGCATATGCCTTGATTTATCCGGTGCAGTTTTATGATACGTATAAATAGTGCAAATTTCAAGTGGAAAATCCACAGAAATTTTGAAACGATCAAGAAGGAAGGTAGCATTGGGGTAAGAGTCTTTTGTAAATTTTTTTTCAACAATTATTAACAGGTTTTCTAATTTCATTTCAGATTCAGATAAAACGAATAATAAAATAAACAACCAGTACCGTTGGCTTATTAGCTAAGGTATTTGATAATGAGCTTTTCAGCTCTTTCAAAATAACAAAAAAAAAAATATAAAAGAAGCATACAGTAAAACAAAATTTTCTAAAAATGTCTTTCACTTTTAATTTAATTCAGCTGTTACAAACTTCTGTTGCTTTGGGTAAAGAGTTTTGCTTTGAGGTGATGAACACTGTTATTAGTTACTTGGAAAAACAAAAAGTTTCAATAACAGGGCAAGAAAAGAATTCATTTTTCAAGATTCTTCTTGAATGTTCCAAGCAGTTTAAAATAAATCAGGATGACGTAGTTTTTCATAAAATTTTCAAAATTATAGATGAGTGTCCAAAATTGGCAGATTGTTTAACTACAAACAATAGTACCAATAGACCATCAGTTTCCACTTCATCGATATGTGTAGCTACTACTGTTACGAATGCGCGTAGTAATAGCAATAATCAAAATTATCAAGTCGGTTCAGGATTAAAAGAAAAAATTGAACTAATTTCAAAAAAAGTGACAAATTTCAAGAAATTTAATGTGATGGGAGTAAAAGTGGTTTTCCGACTGAATGAGTTTAAAGATCCTGAGGAAAATATTTTGGAAGGTCTTAGAAATACCTTTAACGAAGTTGTAAATGAAATCGTGAAAAATTCTAAGGAGGGTAGTAAAATTTCAATGTATATTTCATTGCCAAACTCGCCGCACGAGAAACCTACATGGTCTAGTTTAAGACCTGTAAGCGAGCTAAATGGCGAACACATTCTATCATTAATATCAAGCATTAATCAGTCAAATTCAACATTTCTTTCAGACGATATTATACAGATTGATGCAAATATCGTCAATTTTCCATTTGGGAAGGGTAGAATTAATCCAAAAATGCTAAGTGAAGCTGACGTCCTATTGAAAAAAACTAGCGTTGTAGATGTTGGCAAAGAAGGGGATGTCCATTGTCTTCCGAGAAGTATTTGCTATGTTTTGGATAGTGAAATAGCAAAAAATAGTTTAAGCAAGGCAGCTAAAAAACTTTGTAAACTTGCAAATGTAAATGTGAGTGAAATAAATGGCTGTAGCTTACTAGATCTGTACAAATTTCAAAAGTATCTCAACAATTATCAGATTGTTGTGTTCAATGATATCACTGATCCAAATTCTATACTATTTAAAATTCCATATAATTTTTTTATGACCGAAATTTAAAAAATTTACCTGTATTATTCCGCATTACAAAACCATTACTACGTTATCAAATCGCTTACAGCCTGTTTTAATAAGAATTATACCTGTAATTATTGCGATAATGTCAGCAATTACAGATTTCATAAATGTGCAATGAAGTGTCCATACTGTTATTGCTATCCTCCTTGTCAATTTACTTCTACATTGAGGGATTGCCTAAAGTGTAATCGATCGTTTAGAGGAGAACACTGTTATCTACAACATATTCAGAATAAAATTCGTAAAGATAGTGTTTGTGACTCCTTACAAATCTGTAAGATATGTAACAAGTTCTTGAACTTTGTTATTAGAGGTAAAAGAGATCATACATGTAATGAGTACTATTGCCAAACATGTTATAAAGTAGTTCCACAAGAACATCTATGTTACATTCAACCATACCGGGGGAAAGGTAATTCACGTTTTCTAATTATTTTTTTCGACTGCGAAACCACACAAGATACTATTTACGGTGCATCTCCAGATACACATTTACATATTGTAAATTTAATAACTGCCCATCAAGTGTGTTTTTCATGTTATAATGACTCTAACATATCAAATGATTGTGTCAATTGTGGTAAAAGAGAGCATATCTTCCAATATAATGAAGACATCGATGTTGTGAAGCAATTTATCGATTACGTGTTTATGACACGATCTTATGTGACAAACATTATTTGCGTTGCGCATAATTTTCAAGGCTTTGATGGACACTTTCTAATATCAGAACTTTTGAATAGAAAATTCGCCATTAATACTGTAATGAATGGCACTAAAATAATGAAACTAACTTGTAAAAATGTTAGTTTTATTGATTCTTTAAATTTTCTGCCATTTCCTTTATCCAAATTTTCTGATGTGTTTGGATTTGAAAATCATAATAAGGGTTACTACCCATACTTTTTCAATACAAAGGAAAATTTTAATTATATTGGGAAATACCCGACACCAAAAATGTATGGTTACAATTCAATGAAGCAAAAAGAGAGACGGAAATTCTTAGAATGGTACAGTTCAAACTGTACAAAAATGTTTGATAATAAAAATGAAATGTTAAAGTACTGTATCAATGATGTCACTATTTTACGTTTAGGATGCTTATCCTTTATGAAAGAATTTCTGGAAATAACTGCGGTTAACCCTTTCACAGAATCCTTAACAATAGCATCTGCCTGCATGCTGGTATTTCGAAGAAATTTCTTAAAAGCTCAAACCTTGGCTATCATGCCAAAAAATAAATATTTGAAAGGAAAACAATTTTCATTTGCTTCACTCAAATGGCTACATTTCAAAGGCATGAATACTACAGTTGGAATTTTATCCGCACTAAATACAGGTGAAGTGAAATTAGAGAAAGGCGGACTCTTCGTCGATGGGTTTGACCCAAAAACAAACACTGTTTACGAATTTTTTGGTTGTTTTTACCATGGATGCCCAGACTGTTTTAAATTCAATTCGTCAGATATTATTAAGGGTAGTAAGTGTGACACGTTAAGTCAGAGGCACGAAAGCACCATGAAAAAAATTTCCGCTATTAGGAAGAATGGTTATAATTTGGAATACATTTGGGAATGCGATTTTAAAGACTTTTTAAAAAGGAACCCCGCGGTAGACAAACAAATAATCGAAGATCTCGCATATTTTACTTTACCTTTGACCCCCCGCGACGCCGTTTATGGGGGAAGAACAGAAGTATTTAGGACTTATGCAAAAATTAATGCTGAAAATGAAATAATTCGTTATTTAGATTTTACAAGTCTGTATCCATACATCAATAAATACGCACCATACCCCATTGGGCATCCAACAATATTCAGAAACCAAACCCCACCAGTTTCTGAAATTTTAGAAATGCATGGATTTATTTCTTGCTCTATTCTCCCTCCTGATAATCTCTTCTTACCCGTTTTACCTTACAAATATGACAATAAATTATATTTCCCACTTTGTAGAAAATGTGCAGAAAATAATAATGTCTTTAGATGTATACACGAAGAATGTGAAAGACAAATTACCGGGACATGGGTGATCCCTGAAGTAGCCTTGGCAGTTAAGCAAGGTTATAAAATACTTAAGGTTTTTGAAGTTTGGAAATATGATTACACAATATTTGACCCAAAAACGCAAAATGGTGGGTTATTCACCGAATATGTAAACACATTTTTTAAAATCAAGCAAGAAGCTAGCGGTTGGAGTAGAGAATGTAAAACAGAAGTAGATAAAGAGAATTTCTTGAAAAAATTTGAAGAGCGTGAAAGTATTAAACTGGATATAGATAATATGATATAAAGAAAAATTCTGGAAAGCGAGCGGCGGCAAAACTGATTTTGAATTGTTTTTGGGGTAAGTTTGCTCAAAGGGAAAATAAATCATTTACAAGCGTGTTTGGTGATTTCAAAGAGTTTTGCAATTTTATTCAATCACCAGGAATAGAGATATCATCCATTTTACCTATCAATGAGGACACAATGTGGGTAAACTGGAGATATTTTGATGAAAATCTAAACATGCTCCCGCACATTAATATTCCCGTTGCAGCATACACAACTGCCTTTGCACGGATAAAACTGTATGAAGCAATGCAAAATATCGGTAACGCGCTTCTTTATTGTGACACTGACAGTTTAATATTTATTGAAAATAAAAAGACACCTTCCGTTTTTAAAATATCAGATTATTTAGGCGATTTAACAGATGAAGTGGAATCCTTTGGTCCTAATGCATTTATTTCGGAATTTGTATCCATTGGTCCTAAAACATATAGTTTTAAAGTTGAAATTTCTCCTCATGCTCAATATATCACAAAATGTAAGGGTATAACAATTAATTTTCAAACATCCAAAATTGTAAACTTTAATCATTTAAAATCTTTGGTAATGGGAGAAGCTGAGGAAGAAAATGGGGCGATTATCAAGTATGAAAATAAAATTAAGCGAAAACGAGTAGGAATTGTTATAACAGAACCGCAGAAAAAAACTCTGGCATTTACTTTTAATAAAAGAATTCTCGTGGATAATCATTTATCCTATCCATACGGCTTTAAGAGAATTAAATTACAAGAATGAAAAGAGAAGAATAATAAATATAAATAGGGATGCTTCTTTTATTTTTTAGTATTCTGATGGCAGACTCGAAAAAGATAGTGCAATACATTATGGAATCTAACAAAAAGTCGGTTATTGTTGATGTCCAGTTTGTAGTTGGTAACAATAAGCAAATGTTTGTAAAAGAACTAGTTACATTGAACACTGATTCCATTAACCCAGTTTTGTATCATTTCAAACCTCCGTTCCCGCAGGAAGAACTTAACCCAAATAGTGCATGGCAATCAGATTATAATTATAAATTCATAAATGGATTAACGTGGTCGAATGGCGTCATTGATTATAATCATTTACCAGAAATTTTATCAACCCTAGAAGGTTCAGTAATATATCTAAAAGGAGAAGAGAAAGCAAAAGTTTTGAAAAAATACCTTAAAGACGTTGAAATTATTCAGGCAGATATCCCCAAACTCGGTCTTTTAAAAAAGTATAAAACAAATTGTATACTACATGGGGAATCACCAAATGTTAGATGTGCTTTAGAAAATACTGTGAATATGTATATGTATTTGCTGAAAAATAAAATCATTGAATAAAACAGAAAATATTGCCTTTTATTTAATATGCTCTTTTATTTCTTTATAAACACAAAGTATTAAACAGTACATTAGCGCTACAAAATATTGGAATTTCATAAAAAAGTCTGGAATAATTAACATGAACGTAAGATGCTCTCAATGGTATAAAAATCTTCGTCTGGCAGTTTGATGGTGTTTTTCTCTCGGCATTTTGTGACGTATCCATTATAGTATTCTTTCACGCTCTCCGATGCACTGTTGTTGTGGTACATAACAATATTGAAGAATCGCATCATCTCATATAGCTTCAAAAGTTCAAGTGTCTGCAATTGGATACTGCCCTCACCTACTGGAATTTTGTATTTTTTCGAAAGCCCAAACTGATTTTCCGGTAAAAATTCTCCTGTTTCCTCTTTAAGCTTGTTTATATGATCGAAAACTGCACACCATCCTGAATAATTTGTCGATACTGGAAACCGTCCATGAAGATGAAAAATGATTTTGGCTTCAAAGTTTGAAGGATCAAAACCAAGCACGATTTTTCGGTTCTGACATCCATCCAAGTAATAGGTGTAATTTAACAGCACTTGTTCTCCCGGCACTGCAGATTTTCTTTCTTTCACCGTTTTGGTCGTTGTTTTTTTCTCACTTTTTAACTTCTTGGTATCAGGCTTCATCGTGAACAAATGTGGTTGCGAAACTGGATCTAAAATATGTCGTTTCGGGTTTTTATACTTAGTTTTCATCTCGATGAGTACATAGATTTCCTCCTGCTATATATGCACATGATTCTTTGAATACACTTTTCTGTATAAAGTAACAACCTTAGCGTCATTCCAAGTGAAATCATATGATGAAAATTGGTTTAGAAAATTTCTAAGACTTCGTCCCTTACAACGCCAGTAAAGATACATACAACAGTAATACCCACAAGTGGATGCAAACGCACTTTGTAATCGTTTCTTATTATTTATAAATACGGACGAATTAGTCATGAGAAACTTTTGAAAAAATTTATTTACTGGGTAACCTCCAAATGAATCAAAGTACTCCGCAGGTCCTTTTTTCGGAATGAAGAATGCAACCCAATGAGTTCCACTTTTGTAAGAAGGATCTGTATTAGCTATTACACATGCCGGTCTTTTAACTCGCTTCGGTAAATAATTACATGGAAAAACGCCTTTGAAGAATCTTGATGGTATTTTGTTCGTTCTGAGTGTTCTGTTTAGTTCAATCGTGTTCATTCCTGTTCAGAAAAGTTGCAAGCTTCAATATTAATAATTTTCGAGTGCGATGTTACATAGTGCTTTATAAATTCTTTTGCACCATCATCTTGAACAAATACCGTAGTAAATTTCGCCAATGTTTTTATAACGTCTTCATCCAACCGTCTCAGCTCCAAGTTGCCGCATCTTCCCAATTGTTCCACACCTGCTAGATTGCTTGTTGTAGTAGGATATCTAAAGGTGATCTCTCTGGTGAACAACTTATTATCCGCAGTAATACCAGCGAACGACACCTTTTTAAAGAAAGCTAAATCACCTCCAGGGAGATAGTCAACATTCACTAAACAGCTCATTTCGACTTTTTAATAAATGTGGAAGATTGTCGGAATGTCGGCACTATATATAGATTTTAATAGCTTGTGAAAACATTCCGAGCCTTGTCTATCTCGATACTGCTATCATACTCTGCGTAAACAACGCAGGTGACGCTTTTCTTTAGAGCGTCTTTGAATCGCCCCTCGATCCTAATCGTGCACTGGTTGAGTAGACTTCCACATGTTGAATTATAAGAATTGTCCGGAGTGAGATCAAACGCCAACAAGAACGCTCCATTATCGAAGAATTTTTTTGATATTTGATGATCCTTGTCGGAATAATGTATTCCAGTACCCTTGAACAAGCTCAGATATCCTCGCGTACTAATGGGAGTTTCATTTGAAAAGTCAAACTCTAGAGGTTGGTTCGGTACTTGTACTCCATTGACTGATAAATTGAACCTTGTCAGATTATTGTGTTTAAAGTTGTATGAATTTTTCGACCGTTTTCCTGTATATGCCTCATTGTCTACCATACCAAACACTAGCAAGTTAGGTAATTGTCCAATGACCACATTATCGAGTGAAAGTGAAAATATGTTTGCAGGTAGAGTATATGTCTTCACTTCTACACGTTTATATGGATATATTGCATTAGATCTTTGGAGAACACTTTCATGCGCAAGTAAGATGTTCGGATTGACAGTTACGTGGTTCACGTACATTGTTGCCTCTATAATTTTGATTAGTGATGGCTGAACGTCGTCTTTACAATGCAAGTAAAATTCGGGTTTTTCTAGCGAAAAAATGACACGCAAATCTACCCCGTTGATTAGCAACTTATCTTGATTTAAGATATCTCCATGAACTTTTCCCATAAACTCCACCACATTGCTGTGTGCAAGCAATTTGGATCTTTTATTATATCCTTGGTTTGAATCAGATGGCTTGCCACTTTCAACTATGTCCATCTCATTCTCATCGAGATACCATCCGACAGACTCTAAATGGGTTTCGGCGGTATTCTTACCATAATTTAGCAAATTTTCAATATACGCTCTATATTGGTAATTGTGGTCAGTTTGCGCTATTGGTCTACCATTTAACTGTATTCTACATTGTCTGAACAACGAATGCAGAACATTATTGACAACTCCAATTGGTGGAGCACCTTTATCGTACAATTCCTCTTTCCCATCTTTTGCTTTAATAAGTTGTACTTTTAGTCGAAGATATATGCTAGACAGATCGCGGTATGTATCGCCATGACCTAACGACACAAATTCTAAAACGGTAGAGTTATCTAATGAAGCTATGGGCTTGTATGCTACTTCCTCTGTTTTTAAAATATTACTTTGAATTGGCGAACTTGAGAAAAGATCTAGTTCAGACTTCATGCACTCTTTGTACGACATTTCTACTTATCAAAAATATCTATCACACGTTTACGTATCTGCTTTTTGCGTGGTTTGCCTTGCTTTGAAGATGGAGATTTTTTAACAGCTTTTCTTCCTTTAGAATACCTCCTGCGTTTAAACTTCGAAATCGATCTTGATTTCTTCGTCTCAAAGGGATTGGGTCTTTTTCGAGATGAATGATTATTGATAACAACATTATGTAAACCTCTGAAGAGTTTATTTATACCTTTCTGGGTTAGCTTCCGGGCAGCAGTTTTAGCCTGCCTCTTTAGAATGGTCTTAATCGGCTTACTTCCTACTTCTGATAGTATTGCCTTACCAGTTTTTACTGCTTGTTGTTTTAAGGTTGTAGCTCCTGCCGAGACCAGCGGGCTTGCGTGTCGCACTAAACCTCTAAAGAAACTCCCAACACCTCCACCATGCTGACTAATATCTGGCGATCGATATAAATTCTGAATTGAGGAATTCCCGCCGCTCTGGATTAGGTAATAACGTGTGAAATAGGAATCCATGTCTGTGACAATTCAAACTCCTTAAGTCTTCTAATCAGAGTATAGCTGGTTGACATCCAGACAGTATATTTATACTTTATCGACGTTTGAAATGCAACATGAGGTATGATGGAGCCTCGCTTGCACGGAATTCAATCAATTCGCCTTGCTGTTTAGTTACTTCCACAGAAATACTTTCAATAAAAGTTTTTTCGATTGGATGATATTCTATATGTTCAAATCTTAACAATTTCCCACACTCTTCCAGTGGTATTACACGTAGACATCGTACGAATCTATCACCCACCATTGTCGGTCTTACAATGTCACTGGAGATAAAAGCCATTCCTCCATTGCCATATTTGCTAGATACAGTAGGCGACTTTTCTGAAGCACTCTTCGATATTCCCCCAACTTTTTTATCCAAATATCGAATTTCATCTAGTATCATTGAAAGTTCTTTGCTAAAGCTTCTACCAGAATCAGAGGTTTTCTTGTCAAGCTTTCCACTAACTTCACCAATTAATTCATTAAGACTGCTAATTTTATTCATTATTGAGGTGTATTCTTCATGAATCTTTTCAGATGATGCGGTTTTTTCATCCGGGAGCCTTTCCATTATACGATGAATATCGCTTTCCATTGTTTTAACCTTCTCTAATAATATTGCACTGTCAGTAGTTGGAATCTTGCTAAGAGATTCAGCGGATGGTGGCGGCAAAGTTGCACCTAAAACAATAATGGATTCTAAACTGTCATACATTCTTCGTTTCCTTGGGATTTGACCTATAATCACATCAGTGAAGTGTTCAATAGAGGGATATGTATAGCTTTTCAAAATAACTTTCTCTACAGCAGTGTCGGATTGTTTTATGTTTAGTGTAAATTCAGTCGGAAGAGCCTCGTAAGAAGCTTCAGCTATGACTTTATCTATTAAATCAGCCTCTACACGTTTCCAAATTTTCTCTTTTACTCTGGTGATTGATCCATCTTTATTGCTTATCTCTTTGAGCTGCTTTTGCGTCCAGTTAAGTGAACCGTGAAAGTCATCAAAGTCCAGTACAATTCGCAAAGCTATGGGATCAGCTTTAGTTATTTCTGGTAAAGCACGTTTTGTTCTCTTCTTACCACTTTCCTCAATTGACTCGCCGGGAAATCTTTTTGTGCTCACCTTTTGCACTGGCAATGCTACTTCTGTGATTCCTACACACCAGGTATCGTTTAGTTTACACAATCTTGGTAATATATTTCGAAAACGTGCGTATGTGTTATCAGGGTAAAAGAGCAACGAACTATTACTTAGGAGGGAAATATAAAAGTCATCGCTTTCGATATCGACGGGCATCTTTATCACTTTATATCCTTTCCCAATCAAAATCCGGTACACTAGCGGCTCGCTCCTTTCTACCTTTCAAACGTTCACTTTGCCTTGCAGTTTTTTTCACTGGAAAAGATATTTCATATTGACCAGGATCTAGACGTGAAGGTTTTAATGTAGTCTTTTTGACAGCACCTGTTTGCTTCCTTTTATACCCTTCCTCTTCTCTCTCCTCTAACTTCTCCATAGCTTTGGCAACTTCACCGGGACTCATGTCTATAGGAACTGTGTATTGAGTTATACCATCATCAGCTGTTATTATCCTATAATCATCCGTGCCTGATCTACTTGTACTAGTTTTCTGCATTTTCGGTTGCTGAAGATTTTTGGCAATACTACTTGCTGATAAACGCCGTTTAGCTGCAGGTGAAAGGGATTTTCTGGGTGGCGTTATTTCTTCAGCCTCTGCCTCAAAGTATTTCTCTCCCGTCAAGAACGGTTCCCTTTCTGGTGATGTCTGGGTTGATAAATCTTCTTTAAAAATCAATCTTGTCTGCGTCTGATTATCTCGAAGACTTTCCTTTTTGCTCAAACCTCTACTAGCTACTGGAAAATCGCCTTTTAGCGCTGGAACATGTCTACCTCGTCGTTTGGTGTTTAAAAATTTTATTAGCTCATTTCTATAGCTATACCACTTATTCATATCAGGAAGGTTTTTATTCTTCAGTATTTTACTCATCGCCTTATCAAACAAAGTCTGATTGTTCGATTCTTCAATAACGTCTTTGAGGTTTTCGTATACCTCGGGCGATAATAGAAGCATTTTGTTAAGAACATTGTTTCTCTGCATATTTGCTTTTAAATAACTGCTCCTATAGGACTTGAAAGTAGACTATCTAATAATATGGGAACAAAGCCACCCCGCTGTATAAGCACTTTCCGTTGTTTTCGAACAGAGCGTTTTGCTTCAGCCAACTTTCGCATATTCTTTTTATACTTGCAGAGTTGGTTAAATACTTTTCTGCTTGGAAGGTGGTTACCATTGAGGGTGTTTAGTGTTATTTCACATATCGCTTTTATCACTTCTGGATCAGCCGTCTTGATTATTGCATTTCTTAAACAGGATTTAGCATTCTTAAGAACGCACAATATATGCTTGTTGTCCTTTAATCGTCTCACTTTCGACACCATGATTATTCCTTATACCGTCTGGTGAACAATAGCATGTAAGGAAACTTTTTTTAAAAATATCGGTCCGAAATCTAAGGATTTCGTTTATACCTTGGGTTAAATCCACCAGTAAATAACTATACGGCCTCTGTGTGATATCTTTATATATTTTCACTAGCTCTCTACTATTCTCTGGATAAATCTGTTTAGCAAGATGGAGAAACTGACTTTTGTCCCGCGGGTTTTTGAAAACTACTAGGTATTTGCAATTAAGCGATATGTCGCGACAGAATTTGCCTTGGTGAAACACATTTTGTGTGACTAAAACTACTGAAAAGTTACGATGATGGGATCCTTTTGTGAAAAGCTCACACACCTGCCTTGAAAAAGCATTCAACATCATGTCGTCTAATACAATTAGTGTCGGCTCATTTTGGATGTTGGTAAATTCATCTGGAATAGTATCCAAGTATTCAATGTTTGCAAATGATAAGTTTGAAGGTAGGGCATGTTTCTCCGCATTACACCAAAGAATTTTCTTAATTTGAGGCTGTATTAGAGATGTGTTGTTTAGAAGATTTTCTATAAATGTTGTCTTCCCGCATCCTGAAGGACCGGCAAGCATCATTGTAAATGGATGAATAAACTTTAACATAGTTCTTATCTCGTGTACAAAGCCACTGGTACGTACAACCAATATAAAAATAAAATCCGAGCCGATATTTATACGCATTTATTATGAAAATGAGTAGGAGACAGGTTATCAACGAGTTACTTAAACCGGCTCGCAGAAATTTTAGACGTCGAGGTGTCGTTATCAAAGGTATAGATGACTTATGGCAGGCAGATTTGGTTGATATGAGTGCATTTTTGAGTGACAACCAAGGATTCAAATTTCTCCTTACAGTCATCGACACATTTTCGAAATTTGCCTGGGCAGCGCCAATCAAAAATAAAAGCGGGGGCGAAGTGGCAAGAGCTATGGAGACAATTCTAAACCAAAAACGTGTACCAAGAAATTTGCAGACAGATGATGGCAAAGAATTTTTTAATAAAACGTTTAAACAATTGATGAAGAAATTCGAGATTAATCACTACTCTACCTACAGTTCCTTGAAGGCGTCAATTGTAGAAAGATTTAACCGTACGTTAAAACATTTTATGTGGAAAGAATTCAGTATGAACGGGAACTACCATTGGATCAGTTTGCTCGGCAGATTAATAAAGAAATACAATATGACCAAACATCGTACCATTAAAATGAAGCCGGTAGATGTTGGCCCATCAAACGAAATCAAGTTATTATCAACCGTGTATAGAAAGGTTAACGTAACCTCGAAACCGAAATTAAAAAAAGGCGATTATGTAAGAATTAGCAAGCACGTCTTTGAAAAGGGCTACACTCCAAATTGGTCCACAGAAATATTCAGGATAGATCAGATAAAAAATACAGAACCGCGTACTTATACTCTTAAAGACTACCAAGGAAATTTAATAAAAGGAGGGTTCTATGAACTGGAATTACTACAAACAAAGCAACCAGATGTATATCTCGTGGAAAAGATCTTAAAAAGGAGGGGGGATCGTGTTCTTGTCAAGTGGCTTGGTTTCACATCCGATCACAACTCCTGGATTAATATAAAAGACGTCATTTAAAGTGGAAATTCACAGTCAAAATGTTAAACTTAAAACGTGAATACGATCGTCTGAAAACTTTCAGCAATTTGAACATTGAGGATAGAAAGGCGCAAAAATTTGCAAAAAGTGGATTTTTTTACACAAATTTAAAAGACTATGTTAAGTGCTATTTCTGTGCGTTAGAAGTCAACGCATTCAACACTCCCTCAGACATTGAAGCTGAACATCTGCGTCTTTCACCAACATGTGTTTATGTTAACGGAGAAGATGTGTGCGGACCATTTAATCGACCGAGTGTTAAATCATCGTCTTCGAAGAGTCACAACCATATTTTCAACCTAATGAAGCCTATAGCGGCAGTAGTTATAGCCCTAGGTTTTGCCTATTATATACACCAAAATTGTAATGGCTTCATCAAACATTGCGAATTGCACACATTTTAGATGCACAGTAGAAAATATATATAAATAAGTGTACCCATATTGTTAATTCTAAAGAATATTGAATGATGTATGTGTAAATAAGTATAATAAAATAAATATTTGAACTTTAACGAACTTTTTCATTTAAACTTAATCCCAAGTCCCAAGTCAGCAATGATAACCGGAAAATCTGCATCGGCCAGCCAACCGCCTCAAGCCCGCGGCGAAGCCTACCACCTAAACCCCACACCTTAGCCGCCCGCCGTGAACCTCTCAGACCCCACTTCAACCAAGTCACTCAACGCAAAGACCGATACCCAGGCAAATACATCAAAACAGCTTAATAAATCAAAAAGCACACCAAAAAGATCGATACCCCCTACAAAGCCACACAAACAACTTGACACTCCCCAGAAAGCACTCGGAAAACATCGCTATCTCATATACACACCAAACCAGCTTAATAACCCACAAAAAGCACACCAAAAAGATCGATACCCCATAAACGCACACAAACAACTTGACACTCCCCAGAGACACTTGAAAAAGATCTCAGAAACACACCAAAACATATCCGAGACACATAGAAAAACAAGAGAAACAGCAATAGAGCTTAATATCCCCAAGACACAACCCCCGACAAAGCACAGGTCCCCACACACACAGCAACACCCCGTTCCCAAGTCGCAAACCCAAAGGTTCCAAAGGCACCCTCACCCAAGGCACACACCGAGAGCCCCCACTAAAAGCTCACAGCCCAAAGCCCACAGCACAGGCTCACACCCAGAGCCCCCACTAAAAGCTCACAGCCCAAAGCCCACAGCACAGGCTCACACCCAGAGCCCCACTCAAAGCACACCCCTTACCCAAGGCGCACACCACTTACCCAAGGCGCGCACCCAAAAAGCTCATAGTGCGAAAGAGGCGGAGTGAGCGAGATAGCATGAAAGCTTAAAAGCTCTAGCATGCTATCTCCCTCTAACACACAGAGCCTATGCTGAGGGTACATCCCTTACTACTAATATATGATGCATACGTTCAGAAGTGCACACTATGATTTCGTGTATCCAAATTTTTGATAATTAAGACATTGTATAGGCCTTTTTCGTTTCATCCGTAATTCATCTGCTTCCTCCCATGTAGAAGCTGCCGTAAGTTATAGATACGATACCTTTCACCTTTATAAATACGGTTCCATATTTCGTGTATATTTTGATTGTCAATTTCGGTATATTTCTTAAGAGGGTCATCTCATGTGAAGGCCGTTTTTTGGCTTTTTTTAGAAATTTTTTGTGAAAATCTGGATGAAGGTACAAATACAATTTCTCACCATACACTTAGTAATATCTTGAGCGTGCATAGTAATTTTTCTAGCCCGATCGCAGAGTTCGTCATTGAAATACGGAGCAGTTTATACACCCATCTCCAAACAAAGGTGTTTTTCTGCTGCCATGCTAGATGGCGCTGTGATCATCTTAAAGAAAAAGTAAACGGCATTTTAACGTACAGACTTAACTACAGTCCGCAAATTAGGATTATTAAAAAATAAAATTTTTGGTGCATTGTTAAACTGTTTTTTTTTGTGAATTTTGGTGTTTTCTCACGGCTTCTTCAATGAAAAAAAAAACTACTGAGTCAATGGGAATTATCCTAGTTTGCGGACCGTAGAAATATGTTCTGAATAAGTCCTGAAAATTTCAAAGAATTTTGTTGGATAGATTTTGGGCTAGGGTGGCAGCCGATTTTCAACATGCCGTTTCGAGAAAAACGCATTTAAAAAGTAAAATGCGATTTTTAGCCATAAAACCTTAACTGACAATTAATCTCCTATACCTAGTCCATAAACCTTAGGTTTCTTGAAGAAACACATGTATAGCCTTGGCTTTAATTCTTGTCCTTTTAGTGAAGTCATTCGAACCTCATTCGGACCGATAAATAGAAGCTTTATTACCGCGATCGACATAAATTTGGAATGTGACTTATCACGTTTTTAACACTATAATTTCTGAACGACTTCGAATATCAAAAAATCACTTTGCCCATATATTCTACACTATATCTACATATAAATGATGCCAAAAAGAATTCGATTCCTCGGATCCGACAGGGGATGAATTATGCTCAACTCTTATCCTGAAGGCAGGTTATAATGCTGGTGGGCTTGTTGCTATTAAGTACCCTATAGTACCACCGCATTGCAAAAATAACTCTTGAAAAATAGTGGAAAATTTAATTTCTATCTATTATATGTACTAACGTACTACTATAGGAGCTTTGGCACCCCAAGAGTACTGTAAACTGAAAGCTGCTTGGTTTTCTGGCCTAACTTCTAACACCTTAATCTTAATTTCGTCTGATGCCTCCATTCCTAGGTCCACCCCGGTGCAAATACAGAGGTACCGGGCATAATCGCCTTTATGTTGTAAAAATGTAAAATGAGAAGGAAAGAACCGAAGTGCCTGGTCACATCACCAGACTAGTCAGCAGAGTAGGGTACAATAATACGTTATGGGCTTTCTTGTGGCGCTACGGGCGAACTCTAGTGGTCAATAGCTGGCAGTGGGCAGTTACCCTTGCCCTTGCCCTTTTTTAAGACGGTCGTTTGACCCACCTTCATTAGAGATTTCAACATTCAAGTCACATCATTTTTTACTAATCAAATGGTTGCGTTTGTTTGTCTTCGGTTTTTCTAATAACCTACATATGTAACTTCCATTGTTCTAAATTTTTGTCTAATATCCAATTACATATAACATGAATAAGAACAATAATTTCATTTAAGATAATCATAATTAAGAGTAACTTGCGTTATCACCCCATTCTTTGCTCAATAAATTAACTTATCATAGTAATGTTAACCTAGGCGTTTGCTAGGCTAGACAACGAGTCCAAAATCTTTGATATGTGATATTTAAGCCACGTGGGTTTATTTTGAGAGTATCAAAGACCTCATCATTACCAAGCAAATTATCTTACCGTCAGCTCAATGTTTGAAGAGTTTTAGTAAGTATAAAAGCGATTGCTGCTTTGTTTTAATGTTCTAATCATCAACGGATTAGAAGTGTGGATGTTCACAATATCCCCGTTGCAAATTTGTCCTCATATTGTGTCGCGATTAAATTTGCATAGGCTCCGATAAGCAATCATTGATCACTGAGAAATCTTGACGGGTAAGGCACACCTCTGATTTTTAGAAATTAGGAAATTTGTAAAAGGTTAACATCAGTGGCAGTGAAAGTAATTCATATTAAAATTGTCAAAAGAGAGAAGTGAAATTTCAACCTCGACTCTACTCCTGTTTTTTCGTTAAAAACCGAGATTTTAAAGATTCGCCAGTGATAAGAATTAAGTGGTTTAGATACTGTAACTTAGTGAATTGGTGTAATAAATCTCACAACTGACATCGCATGGCATGCCGAAACAAGTAATCTAGAAAGACTGTAAGATAAGGTACTTTGTTGGACCAGTGAAGTGATTTCAATAATATGATTATCAGATCAACTATCAATCAAAATAAATGAATGGGTAACTTCTCTAAGTATCAGGAAAGTCTTCATATTGAGGAAATATTAGAATATGGTTAATTGCACTTTCTTTATCTAGTTGTTTGGAAACAGTTAACGATCGGTATTTGGTGCAGACTAGATTCTGGTCTTTCAGAATAAGCTCAATGAATCTGTGGCAACATTGTGAAATAAACATATAGCTGAAGTTCTACATATGCAGCTCTAGTGCCGTTACTGGCTGATGATTTTGGAGATTCAAATATAACTGCTAATAGAAAAATGCTTCGAGGAGTAAACATAAAACCTTATTGAAATCGGTTTACTGTCTCTCTGTCCGTCCGTCACACGCAATTTTCTCGGAGACGGTTGCAGCGATTGACACAAGATTTGGTAGAAAGGTGGAAACTGTGAACGCTCACGCATATAGTGAATTACATCCTTTTACGTTGAATTTAAGGGGGGATACATGCAAAACGAGGCTGTAAATTTTTTTTTCATCAAATATAGTCATGTGGGGTATCAAATGAAAGGTCTCGGCACCTACTTTTCCAAGTCGGTCTTAGTTTTGCCATTTGTTAGAAAGGTGGGGAATGCGGGGGGATCAAAGTGATCATTTTTTTAACGAACCCATTTTCAGAAACTACCCAACCAAAAAATCTGAAATCAGTGGGCTGTCACAAAATTTTGCAATATTGTAGGCTACATCATAGAGCATGATTCTACCAAATTTTGTGGCAATTCAACTATTACTAAGAAAGTTATAATAGGTCAAAGCTGTCGCTTCAGTGCAAATTCAAGACTGTGAATGTCAATATCACTTGAAAGTGGGTATATGCATATATTACGTACTACATACTAATGGAACAAATGCACACTCAAATCTTTATATAAAAGAAATACACAAAACCTTTCATACCTGAAGCGTCTAGCTTCGGGGTCCCGACTTGTTCTGATATGTACTCGGTATATCTCTGAGAATCTTATGTTGGTTATTCATGGGAGAATGAGCTAACAGTCTTGTGGTCTGCCTACTGAAAAACCTGATTATCAGCTTCTAGAGGAGATTCTTCTTCTTTTTCAATAAACTTTTTGATATTGAAGAATAAGCTTTACTGTATTCCCATATCATAATGAATTCTGGCTGCTCGCTGTTAAGGCCAACAGAGGCCATCTGAAGTAAGCATTGCTCCCAATATATTAACTTTCGCGGTATATATTCTTCCGATTTGCTAATTTTTGCGAGAATCTTTTGCTGTATTATCTTAGGGGGGCTTCCTATGTAACGTTAGATATTCCAAACTTTTTTCCCAATAAACAGTTCAAGTTTCGCGACAAATCGGTTTAAATTTTTGGTTTTGTAAGAACGCCAACATGGCGCGTGCTGTTCTATTGGCTTTAACTTCGGTCTAAAATTTTGTTCCCTACGTATTAAATATTACGAAATAATCGTAATCTGTCTAAAGCCAAATCCTAAGCTCGTTTAAGACCAACGACTATCGAAGTAAATCTCAGCCCAAAAAAGAATTTGCTAAATATGATATTGGCTAGTGGGATATCTCTACTAAGCTGGAGTTTCTATTAACTGTTGCCAATATTCATCATCATCAACAGCGCAACAACCGGTATCCGGTCTAGGCCTGCCTTAATAAGGAACTCCAGACAGGTTTTGCGCCGAGGTCCACCAATTCGATACCCCTAAAAACTGTCTGGCGTTCTGACCTACGCCATCGCTCCATCTCAGGCAGAGTCTGCCTCGGCCAGTAGTTGGGTGGACTTAAAGAGGATCGTACCCGTTGCATTTACCTCAGCATCACGGATCACTTTCTCGCGGGCCTTGTCTTAGACCGTTGTTGATATGATATGATTTATCTGGCCTCGCACATTGGTCAGGGTCAGCCTAGTCAGTGTTATCAATTTCGTCGAGATACCGAATTCTCTCTTGGTCGTGTACAGCTTTACCCTGGCTGTGCGATCATAGACGGCTTTAAAGTCGATGAACAGACGGTGCAACTGTTGTCCATATTCCAACAGTTTTTTCATCGTTTTCCGTAAAGCGAAAATCTGATCTATTGCTAATTTGCCTGGAGTGAAGCCCCTTTGGTACGGGCTAATGATGTTCTGGGCGTATTGGGCTATCCCGCCTAGCAAGACAGCGGAGAATATCTTATAGATGGTACTCAGCAACGTGATACCCCTATAATTGCTGCAAATGTTACCAATATTAATCCTCATTATTTAGTGGTTATACCCTTTTGCTGACGATGTTTGAGAAGTACATTGAATTTGGAGTAAAAGAGTCAAATTTTCAGTGCTCAAAAGTGTTCATTTAGTCTCTTCAAGATAATCTTCATTCAATGCAGTCTTATATGAGATGAGCGGGATGAAATGTGTGACCTTTTTTTCATACATACGTTTCTGGATTACTCCTAGCTTATTTAATAGGGCTGCCTAAGGCCACTGTAGCGGCCTAATAAATAAGCATAATTTGGTATGACTTTTTCCCGAGGGCAATGAAGTCAATTAAAATTCTGATGAAAGCCCTCAACTTTACATATGATAAAGAAAAAGGCCGGCCGAAACCTCAGTGGCGTGGTACATTGGATGGTGATGTTAAAGCTTCGCAGCTGCACCTGGATTAGGCCTTTGACAGAGCAAAATGAAGCAAGTGATCAAGACCAGCCAACCACGCTTCTGAATGGGACAAAGGTTGAAGAAGAAGAATTGTACATATGATAAACTATATAAATTAATTAATTTTTGAAAGTAATGTAAAAATGGTGGCTACACAGCTTACCTCGACGATTTTTTTTAAGGTCGCATGGTCGAACCAATTGCACCTAACATTTTTAGTTCGGGATGAACGGGGAATTTTTTTTGGTTATACATATACATAGCTAGAAAAGTACGCAGACTTTTTCCGAAATGATAATTTTTGCAAAAATGGCGTGCTTATGCAGAAAAAATTCGAAATTTTCCACGGAAATCGTTCCAACATTTTTTACAAGAAAAAGTCATTCAGATTTATTTGTTAAGAAAAGGAACAGAAATACATCTGGGGTACAAAATATGCACAAAGACAAGGACCAATGGGAGGGGAGGTAGAAGATTGGGGGATTGACGAAACATGGATTGGAGAGTCTAATTGGTGGAAAGAGTGACCTTAATTCACTTCCATTTGTAATGTAATTATAAATATACAATTAAAATTTCAAGTCAGTCGGTCAAGATTAATTCGAATTATGAGTTCGGCCAACTTGAAAAGGATAGTTTCGAGAAAAAAGGATCTAAAGTTTACATCGGAAAAGGCTGGATTGTGACAGAGTAAAATAATTAACTATTTTAATACTTTGTGTTCAATTCTTTCCTTTTGTGGACTTTTCGTCGAAAATAACCAGAAAAGCAGCTTACGTTTGTGAGAGAGCGTGCTATAAGAATGTTAAACTTTTGGCATTCAATTCTGTGGTCTGGAGTGTAAAACTCTCGATATACTTATATGGTATGGTTAAGCATGGTGTCGGGAATCTAACTAGGGGCTTCAACGTTGTTCCAGAACAGTACCTTAGGAATTTAACAATTGTGTCTCTTCCAGTAAGACCTTTCCTTCTCGCCGCGAGAGTAGCTATGGTATAATGTGGCGCGCAACCGCTATACACCCCCCCCCCCCCCCCAAATCGGTAAATCTTAGTTAGTCCAAACATTTATAGCATTTGCGAGAACTCCAGATTCTCAAAAAATGATTTCCACAAAGTATTGCAAGAACCGAAATGATTCAATACCTTCCCAATCCCCAATCCCATTAATTAAAATTAATTGGGAAGCTCGAATTTGGTTAGTTTTCAATTGGGATGCGTTCATTTTTCTTGTTATGCCAAAACATTCATTGCACTTATTTATGTTTATTTTCTTCGCCTTCCTTGTGTGATCTGTATTACGCGAGTCTTTTCATTGTATCGTCTCATACGTCTTCAATTTCAATTTGCTTTCTCCAAACTCACCTCAGGTAATGAAATAATGAAACACTTAGCGTAAATTAGGTTATTATGTTATGACTTTGAGATATTAAATTGCTGCTGTTATGAAATTGCTTCACGCATTAACGCAACCTGGATGAAGTGGCGTTCCACAACTGGTGTCCTTTGTGATCGACGTATCAACGAACGTCTTAAATCTAAAATTTACCGCCCGTCGTCCGTCCAGTCGCTCTCTATGGTACTGAGTGCTGGCCAACCATAAAAGACAATGAACGGCGTCTTGTGGTAATGGAGACGAAGATGCTACGTTGGACTAGTGACGTCACACGTTTAGATCACATCCGAAATGAGGATATCCGCGATCGTTATGGAGTTGCACCGATCGTGGAAAAGTTGCGAGAGAGGCGTCTTCGATGGTATGGTCACGCAATTCGTGCAAACGAGAATTCACTTGCCAAGATTGGTCTGAACATCGAAGTCGATGGTAAACGACCAAAAGGCAGACCTAAGCAACGGTGGCTTGATACGCTGGATGGGGATTTGAAAGCTTCGAGATTGCACCCAGATCAGGCATTCGATAGAGCCAAATGGCGAAGCCGATCACGACGAGCCGACCCCGCTTGTGAACGGAATAAAGGGTGAAGAAAAAGAAAAGACTTTGAGATATTAAAACAAGCAACGTTAATTTCAAACCCTTAAAGCTTTAACGCGCTGGTATTCGATGTCCTCCTCCCATATTCTGTTGATTAGGTTTTTGGTAGATGTGAACTGGGGATTCACTTACCCCTCGCATTATCTGGCCTTCATCGGTTCTTCTCTTACGGAAACTTTTCAATCATGTTTTCCCATGGACGTCTTTTGATGTAATCTTTGGCCGTTATCCTGCACACGACGTTGAAATTCTGGCTATTGAATCAAGATTTTTACGACGGTCCTAATTCCTTCTCCAGTTCGTGGCTGATCAAATGGATTCTGTTTCCTTGATTATGGAAATCATGAATTCTTTTGGGTATGTCTTTTGTTAAAGCCACGGTGTTACATAAAAAATATTAATGGAGTAAAAACTGTTCTGACTTTCGAAAAATTATCAAATTATTTAAATCGATTTTTAGGTTGTATTGGTTTTTTCCACAAGTAATGCTGTTCAAGTGAAAACCTGATCCTACGATACTAACGACAGTATGCTTTTGGCGTTTACAAATAACTTACCAGTTAACAATACTCATAATTAACAATTTCCAAACTTGGCTAACCTCGAATCTAGGCCTAGTACAAGTTAAATCTCTCACATTAAGAAAACATGGGAGCTTATATTTTATGGCTCAGATCGAGTCCCAGAGTGGAAATTCGAATCTCCACATGACATTAGCTATTTTTAACATTTAATATTAGCTTATTGAAATCGATTTACTCTCTCTGCCTTTCTTTCTGTCTCTCTGTCACACGCACTTTTCACCAAAGCTAGCCTCTCTAACGAAATTTCGTGAACGTATACAGTGGTTTAGAAAAAATTTAGATGGAGTTTAAAGGGGGATGTACATTTTCTTTTATCTAGTATCTGTGGCATCAAATGAAATTAACGTAAATCGAAAAATAAGTAATTGATGAATCAAAATAGGAAAACTCAAAGTGAGTCAGGACTCATTTGGGGAAACTACCCAACCCAAAAATCTGAAAAAAAAACGGGTCCAATTCCGATATCTGCTCAAATAACAATAACAATAGTATATTACCAACTTTTTGAACTTGACCGGAAAACCTTCTTAAGTTCGTCCTAAATTCACCAAAAAACAAAACAGTTTTTTTGGAGGATGTGATCATACGGGGTATCAAATGAAAGGGCTTGTTTCTTACTTTTCGAACCTGATTCTGATATTGGCTTAAACATAGGGGGTGAGGGCTCAAAGTGTATACTCCGCAGAGTGTAACAGGTCTCGTTCTCAGAATCTATCCATCCGATTCACCGCGAAACGACTGAATCTGCTGTCACGAAATTTGGTGAGAACATCTATGAATCCATTAACATACAACGAGTAGCATTATTTTGCATTTTTGGGAGAAATTTACACGAAAACCTCTGTAAAGTTCATCCTGATACACAATATATGTACCACAGGTTAAAGTTTAAGTAATAATATAGTAGATCATTTTGGGAAGTTTGAAAAAATCCGACTGTCGTTAACAAAGTTCGACAACGTTAAAATTGTGTATTTCACGCCAATTTATAGGCACTATAAGACGTGTATGACGTCATTTATCATAGAAACTGAATAGGTTGAATTTTTAGGTATGTACGAATAAAAAAATATGGATAGAAAATTCCTCGCTTAAGATGAATACAAAACCTTTATATTCGAAGCATTGTTTTCTTCAACAAGTATTACTTTGTCCCAAACCCGCAGATCCTTTCTTTATTGCCTTCGATCAGAAATTAATTACCGAAGTCGACAGGGATCTGATAACAGTCACCATCATCAACGGCGTAAGAACCGGTATTGGATCTGGGCCTGCTTGAGTAAGGAACCCTATATATTCCGATTTTGTGCCGAGGTCCACCAATTCGATATCCCTAGAAGCTGTCTGACGTTCTGGCCTCCGTCCTCGTTCCATCTGAAGTAAGGTACGGTTTCACTTTCTACCGCAGATTTTGTTTTTCGGGCTGGATCAGCCTTACCGATATGCATTAAGCGATTCGCCCACCAGATCCTATTGAGCTGGATTTTATGCACGACCAAACGGTTATTGTATAGCTCATAAATTTCGTCATTATATAAGCAAAGGAATCGTCCATGCTCTTGTAGAGGGCCAAACATTCTTCAGAGGTTGCAACTTTTCTTACTAAGAACCCAAGTCTGGTACAGTAAAAGCTTTGACACTGTTGTGAGATGTTTCCAACGCAATAGTTTTGTAATCTGAAATAGGTTCTGTTGGCTGCCAACAACCGTGCGCGGATTTCATCATCGAAGCTGAGCCTAAATATGTGAAATTATCAACGGTCTCAAAGTTGTGGTCTCTTATCTTTATTATTCTCATTTGGCCAGTGCTATTCGACGCTGTTGGTTTTCGTCGATTTTGGTGCTGACGTTGCCACCATGTACTACGTCTTGCCTTTAATAATGTGCAGTCCAAGATCTCGCACCGATCGTCGCCTGGTAGATTTGGATGAATGTAGACTGTACATCTCAGGTGTTTCTTCCCCTACTGTCAATATGGTTAACATGAGTCAGTAGTTGGGTGAACATAACGGCATTGTATTACGTTAAGTTTGAGGCAGGCACGATGGAGACCTAATCATACCTGACCAGAGGACGGTGGAAAGGATTTCCCCGAGCACCCAGTTTTTTTGGAGGTCCGAACTATGAATTTCCATAGAAAACAGTCAATTTTCATGTAATTTATACACCGGACCTGGTCCTAATGCATCTAAAAGGGCGGTGTAAAACTAATCTAAATCTGAAAAAAAACCATGAAACTGTCCCTAAATGGTATCCAGAGTTCAAAATAACCTATATATAGATATTTGCTCAAGTGAAGTCAATAATAATATACTATCGTCTTTTTAAGGTTTTGTGTGAAATCAGTTCAAGGTCTGTTACACGTGATTTATTGGGAAAAAACTGTGACTACTGTCACCAAATTTGATAAGAACATGGGATCTGTGAATCTATTTATATATAGCATGCAGCGCCACTTTCTGTTGAGTTTAAAGGGGGCTCCCCAGACATATAAAATGGAGTGTACAATTTGTTTTCACAAAATACTCGATCATGGGGGGTATCAAGTGGAATGGCTTGGTTAGTACTTTTCGATTTTGAAAGGAGTGACAAAGATTTTTATGATAAACTAGACATTCAGTCTGGCAAGAGAGATCTGTATGGGCTTGTTAATGAGCCGCGACAGATAGAAAGCGATAAATACTTCGAGGAGATTCCAACTGAAGAATTTGCTCATCCTTCACTTGGACATTTGAACCAGTTCCACCTGTCAGCGCAGCTGAAATCGAAGAGGCAATGGAACGAATAAAATCGGGGAAAGTCACAGGACCCGATGCATCTGAGCTCTGGAGCGAAAAGCTGGGACCCAGCTAAGTGAATTCTTTAATTGTTATTCAGGAAGGTATTACACCATCTGACTGCCAAGAAAGTATCACTGTTCTTATATGAAAAAGGAAAGATAGTCCAGTAGAATGTTCAAATTACTGTCTGATCTGGTTAGTTTTCCATACCATGAACATTTTTGAACGCATCCTTGACAACCGTATTCGCGAAATCATTGAAATCACCGGGAATCAAGCCGCGGATACTCATGGAGAAACACCATGAGAAGCATTGTCCTCTTTACATTGTTTTTCTGGATTTATAGAAAGCGTTTGACCGTGTGCCACACAAATTTATCTGGTATACTCTACGACAACACTAAGTGTCTGAAGATCTCGTGTGCTGGGTTCAATTGCTTTACCATGATCCATCGAGATCGATAGTAAGCGACCGCCATTTCATCTACCAGGGGAAGAACCTCATCGGATAAGTTTAAGTTTATGAACTGAGATAAAGTATTCTTTCCATCTCTTCAGTTGTTCAGCATCATGGATGGGAAGTCGACAGTAGACGTTCTTTACAGGAACATGGAAAGATTGTAGACTACATGCAAACTCTTTCGTGATGCGGTATACATTTTTGAAATTATTGCGATTTGCGGCATCTTCAGCTTCTCTGCGCCGCGCAATAGCAAATTCTCTGTTTCCTAGGGGTATGCTACTTCTCGAGATTCCGCTCGATATCGAAGTTCGAGCTCGGGGTCATGCCCGATATCACTCGCAGCAGCCAGGAGAGCCTTCATATCCGTTCATCCATTTGCTTCCACGACTCCGCAGTCAACCAGATCTTATGATGCCCCTTTGGGACATGCCGACGACCTGTGTAGCACCCGAGGAAAGACCATTTTTGATGGCGGCCAGATGCTGATTGATATTCTCAGGCGGGGTATTCAGTATATCTGCTATCCAATCAACAAGATAATGTCCCGTTGTCGAGCGACAGCTGGGTCGTACAAGCGGGCGACCCTACAAGTAGCGGCGGACGCAACACGTAGGCGAACGTAAGCTACCATCATATGGTGATCAATTTAGACGCAAAGTTCAGCGCCTCTCTTGTTATGCATATCCAGAAGACAACTCAAAAATTTACATCTGATCCTGCAGTGGTCAATCTGACTGCTTGTACAGCGTCAGTTAGTTGAAACCCAACTGATTTTTTGGCAAGCTCCGTTCTCGAACAATGTGAGGACCTCAGCTACCGTTGTGGAGGAGCGCACGCACATTCCGTTTTCAATAGCTAAATGTCGTTATGGTGATGTCAGTTGCTATCCAAGGCGTTGTTGACGTTTCGGTAGCAATAAAGTTTGAAAATGTGCAAGTTTCTCGCTCACAAAATGCTATCTCTTTTAATTGTCTCTTACGACGACCATGCGTATTCTTAAGCCCCAATTCACAGGGCATATTTATTCAAATGGTGAACCCGTAAAAAAGTGTATCATTTCAAACCAGTTATAACCACCAAACTCTTTATTATGTCCCCACAATTAAAATTTAAGGTTTACAAAAACTAAACACATGGGAGACTCAGTGTCGAGATTTTATAGGTTTAGAACCCAAAGAGAGAGCGGATAGCTATGGATAGGAACCGAGTCACCTATAAACAATTCAACAGAAATATTTCTTTAATTTTGATTAAAATCTTCTGCACATACCCAGATTTGGCCATAGATTTGGGATTATGATAATTTTGATAAGCTTGTGAATATAGTGCACTCGATTTTTATAATTTTCCTATTGGTAAATAATGAATTAAATATCGGGAATATTCAACGTATATTTACTATGAGCTAATATTGTTACATATAAAATCTGTTTCATTCTGTCAATCTAACAACTGTTGTTAAATATATAAAAGCAAAGTGTTGTGCTTCTAGGATGAACTAAATTTTCAAATAATGTTGTTATAAATTGTACGTGTGGGAAAGCGATTCAATGCCTGACGACTGACAAAGAGGCATTATCTGTCTCATACATAAAAACGGAGATATCTATAAGATATTCTCCGCTACCTTGCTAGGCCGGATAGCCTCATATGCTCAGAACATCATTCGCTCATACCAAAGTCCAGGCAAATCAGCAACAGATCACATTTTCTTTCTGCGGCAAGCGATGAAAAAACTGTTGGAATGTGAACTTCCGTTGCACCATCTTTTCATCGACTTTGAAGTCGCCTATGGTAGCATAGCCAGGGTCAAATTGTACACGGCCATGAGAGGATTCGACGAAATTGATAACACTGACTAGGCTGGCACTGACCAATGTGCGCAATGGCCAGATAAAAGCAGCAGGATCAATTTCAAGACCTTTAGACATCAACAACGGTCTACGACAAGGGGATGCCTTATCATGCGTCCTCTTTAACCTGGCCCTCGAGAAAGTGAGAGACAGCTTTTAGGGATATCGAATTGCTGGACCTCGACGCAAAACCGGCTTAAGGCAGGCAGGGCTAAACCGGATAGCGGTTGCTGCCCCGTTGGTGATGATGATAAATTGTATTTGACAAAATGTAGCAGGTGGACATACTTTCAAGCCTTGATTTCGATAAATTTTCATAGTTTCCTCCGACTTTTGGTAATGTATTATAGTTTGTAAGAAGGGAGTTCTTTCTCACCTTGTGCTGCTTTTTTCCAATCTTTACTACTTTGCTTGGAAGTACTAATTAGATGCTTCGATTTAATACCCTATACGTCTGTATTGACGAACAAGTCGAGAAACCTGAAGCTCAGTGCTTCAGGTATGAAAGGTTTTGTGTATTTCCTTTATAAAGAGATTTGAGTGTGCGTTTGTCTCATTAGCATGTAGCACGTAAAATATGCATATATTATGTGAAAATTTCCACTTTCAAGTAATATTTACATTCATAGTCTTGAATTGGCAGAGAAGCGACAGCTTTGACCTAGTATTACTTTGTTAGTAATAGTGTGATTTTCACCAAATTTGGCAGAATCATGCTCTATGCTGTAGTCTACATTGCTGCAAAATCTCGTGATTCTAAAGTGAACTTAAGGGGGGTTTTCCTGTCAATTACTAAAAAATCTAGTAATGTACTATTAGTAACTTCATTTGAACAGGTATCGGTATGGAGGGTACTTCGGAGCCTAGGCACCATATAGTGGCAGCCCCCTGATTTTTTTCAGATTTTTCGGCTGGGTAGTTTCTGAGAATGGGTTCGTTAAAAAAATTACCACTTTCAACCCCCTGCACTCCCCACCTTTTCAACAGAGGTCAAAACCAAGACCGGCTTCGAAAAGTACTAACCGAGACCTTTAATTTAATACCCCACATGACTATATTTGATGAAGAAATAATTTACACCTCCCTTTTGCATGTATGGGGACCCCCCTTAAATTCGACGTAAACGGATGTAACTCACTATATGCGTGAGCGTTCACAGTTCCCACCTTTCTACCAAATTTCGTGCCAATCGCTTTAACCGTCTCCGAGAAAAATGCGTGCGACGGACAAACAGACAGACAGACAGACAGACGGATAGACAGACAGACAGTAAACCGATTTTAATAAGGTTTTGTGTTTACACAAGAGAATACTAAGAATAGAATACTAAGATCAAGGAAAGAGATAAATAAAGTATGGTTGGGGTTATTACACTATGTTAAATCCAATATGATCTTTCTTGGTGGCAGGTCCCAAGACAGGCCAACCAAGAAAATGTCATTAAAAACGAAACGATCGGGTTGAGTTATTAGCCTGGGATAACTGCTAGGCTGTCCACCTCAGTTGATGCGGCAGGACGGGCCCGATCTTGTCGATAAATCGCCAAGCTTTCTTCACATGTGGACGCGTCAGGACGTTAGTAAATTAGTCAGAGCAAAATAAATACGTGTCTGCACACTAATTATTGGCTTGCTCACTATAAAGACTGAGGAACTCACAGGAGCTCTTCAGGAAACCCGCACTGATATTTGCGCTGGTGTACCACCAAAAGTTGCGTCATAGCACGAGAACACGGTCAAAATGACTATAAAGTTCTGGATTTGATTAATGATAACGATTTGATGATCACCACAGACAGCTCGATCTGATGCTGAGAAGAATGTATGATGACTATGTCATCGTTGCGGACGATCTCAATGGTCACGTGGTTGAACAGGCAGACGTGTTCATGGTAGAAAAGGCTGTGAGTGCGCAATGAGGGTGGCGAGCGTATAGCCGATTTTGCGGGCACCCATGACGTTGTATTTATGGTGGTTCATAAAATGATTGCCTCATCTTACTACATTTTACAGCGGAAACAGTAAAACGCAAATCGACTATATTCTCATAAGACGCCGACATTTTACCACCGCCACTCATGGCAACGCCGTTCCCTATGAAACCATCACACCTCAATATCGGCCGTTTATTGTCGTCTTGCGAACAAACCGCCGATAAAACAGCGTGAGGAACGCACTAGCCCGCCGCGAATTATATAGTGGCAATTTCGTTAGAAGCTGCAGACGGAGAAGAATGAAGACGAGAGTACCAAAAACGCGACAAATTGCACCAACTGATCCTCGAGGTTCGGGGTTGGGTGGGACCGACAATCCTACACAGAAAACAACTTGTTACGAAGCGACAAAAAGAGCCTCGGAATAGATTGACAAAACAGCAGAATCACTTTTGAGAACATTCGACATCAACAACGGTCTAAGACAAGGAGATGCCCCATCGTGGACCCTTTTTAACCTGGTCCTGGAAAAAATTATCCGTGATGCTGAGGTAACCGCAAGAGGTACCATTCTTTTTAAGTCCACTCAACTAGTAACCAAGGCTGCCGATATCGATCTCTAACAACATCAAATCGCACTGGTCAAACGAAAATAATAAAGATAGCAGATTACAACTTTGAGATTATTTATAACTTCTCCTATCTAGAGTCGAAAGTCACCACCGATAAAAGCTACGACGATGAAATTCACCAGCCGTTGTTCACAGCCAACAGACAGTCCTTATGTGTTCCTCCAAGACTTGAGTTCTCAGCAAGAAAAAGTGCGAAAACTTATCCACATTCAAGAGACGAATCCTGGGAAGAATTTTTAGCCGCCTACATGAGGATGGAAAATTCCGTAGCCTACATAACCACGAAATTTATGAGCGATACTACGATCGTCTAGTTGTGGATAATACCATAAGTGGCGGTGGGCGGGTAGGATAAGAGAGAGAGAAGGAGAGTATCAACTTGCCAAAACCCGGCACTGACGCACACAGGATATCGAACACTTCTGTTGCGTTAAGGACAAGAACGGTGTACTGCTTACCATCGATGGACAAATGGCGAGAATATTTCGAGCAGATTTTAACTGAAGAATTTATCCATCTTCCGTTTTCACAAGCGTGGCGACTTAGACTAGTTCCACCTGTAAGCGCGAATGAAGTCGAGAAAGCAATAAAACGAATGAAATCAAATGAAAGTCAAAGGACCTGACGACGTTGCATCCGAGCTGGAGAACTGGGTAAAGCTAAGAGCTGGGGCTCCATACTGTACTTCAGTGCATTCTTGAATCGAGTTAGTGAGGTAGATGGCACACCATTTGCCTGGCAACCAAATACCACAGTTCCAATATGACAGAAGAAAGGTAATTTAGCAGAATATCCAAATTACCATCTGATCCAGTTGCAGTCCCATACCATATCGATTTTTGAACGCAATCTTGACAACCGTATTCGCGAGATCATTGAAATAACCACAAATCAAATTCGGTGTGTCAGAAACTGCGGAACTACACAAACAATATACGCCGCGCGATTAGTCATGGAGAAACATCGGGGGAGGCGTCGCCGTCTCTGCATTGCGTTTCTGCATCTGGAGAAAGCGTTTGACGGTGTGCCGCACGAACTCATCTGGTATAACCTACGACAACACATAGTGCAGGAATAACTAGTGCGCTGGGTTAAATTAATAATAATAATCGTTGGTGCAACAATCCATGTTGGATCAGGGCCTTCAAGTGTGTTAGAGCACTTCATTCAAGACCGTAACGGTACACTTGGAGGCATGTGGTCAGCATTGCGCTCGCCCGAGATTATTACCCTGATTTGACTCAAGTACTCATTCATAGCTGAGTCGACTGGTATCCGACGTCAAATCACGATACAAATTCCACTGCCACCAGTGAGATCTGAACCGTAACCTTCCGTACGACAGCCTTGCGCTCTAACCACTCAGCTATCCGGACACTCTGGGTTAAATTGCTCTACCATAATCCGAAATTGTCCGGATAGTGGTTAGAGCACAAGGCTATCGTACGAAAGGTCGGCGTTCAAGTCTCACCGGTGACAGTGGAATTTGTATTGTAATTCGACGTCGGACAGTTGACTCAGCTGTGAATGAGAACCTGACTCAAATCAGGATAATAATTTCAGGCGCAATGCTGGGCGGGTCACTTAATCCGTATGGATGAGGATGATCCCACCCGGAAAGTCTATAAGGGTAATATCTATGGTAGAAAAAGAAGACGAGGCAGACCCTGCCTAAGATGGAGCGAGGGCGTAGGACGCCAGACAGCTTTTAGGGATATCAAATTGGTCGACATCGGCGCAAAACTGGGATGTCTGGAGTTCCTTATTAAGGCAGCCCTAGACCAGATACCGGTTGTTGCGCCGTTGATGATGATGATGAGCGCAATGCTGACCATATTGCCTCCTTCAGGGTACTGTAATCCTATATTATACCATAAGGGTCTTGACCGAAATGCTCTAACAGACTTCAAGGCCCTGATCCAATTATTATTATTATTACAATCCGAAAAGTAAAGTTCGAAGTATGGCGGGTGTGTCAAAACCGCTTTGTGCCTCCATCAGTGCTTATCAAGTAAGCCCTCTTACTACTATTCTTCGTTCTATTCATGACACGCCTGAAAGTTTTAAGGTAATTACTGAATTCCATGTTAGTGAGTACCACTGCTTTTGAATGTACCATATGTATCACGCAAACATACAGCAAACAAATGTTAATATGATTTTTATACAAAACTTTAATATCAATGAACTTAAATTATAAATAAACTCTTTTGCAGGTCGATATCCCAATTTCCATAATGATCATCAAAAAGAACAACTACGAAATTCCCGACTTCCTCAACGAACAGTTTTTCAAAAATGTTATAGCGAATAAAATTGGATCTAAGGAGTTTGAACTAATCAGCCTGGATTTTTCACTGGGATGTAACCCCGGTGATAATCATTTCAGCAGTGTTTACCGTGTGCAAGCTACTTATAATGAAAAGGGATCGGCAAGCCAAGTAGAAGATCTCTTTGTCAAGTGTGTTCCCTTGGATGGCGACTTGACAGAAGCAGACATTTTTGAAAAGGAGAGGCTAATGTATTGTGACATCATACCGCGGATTGAGAGCTGCCTAGTAAATGTAAAAACTGCACCAAAGTAAGTTCTAGTCCCTTACTAAGCCACCGTGGAGACAAATATATGCTATTTTAATATCAAATATAAAATCTCCTCAAATGGTAGATGCTACTACGTCGCGACCGAGCCTATAGGAACCATGGTCTTTGAAGACATGAAAATTGCGGGGTACGATATAGCAGATCGTATTAACGGGGTGGACATAAACCATTGTAAAGTTTTTCTGAAGAAACTAGGCCAGTATCATGCCGGTTCCATGTTGCTCCTGGAAAAAGTATAGCTCAATTCCTCTTCAAAATTATAATTCACAATAAATTTTTTTCTTTAGGAACCTTCGTTGAAAGAAACAGATAATTTAAAGCATGGTATATTCTCCTCGGTTAGCTTCACCAAAAAAGGTTTAGCAAGGCCAGCATATATGAATCTCGCAGAAATGATCGAGCATGCATCAAAATGGCCTGGCTATGAAAAAATCGTGATTAAACTAAAAGACTTCCTTAAAAATAAAACTTTCCTCGACAAAGTTGTAGACGAAATACGAATCTCACCAGGTGACATCGTAGGAATCTGCCATGAAGATTGTTGGGTAAACAATATTCTTTTCCAATACAAAGGGGGTTTGGTAACAGATGCTCTTCTCGTAAGTATACGACAACAACAATCTTGAATTGTTTCCAAATGGAATTCAATTGCAATAAACAATATTAAAATAAATAAATGTAATAATCTTCCATTGATTTATTTTTAGATTGATTTCCAAGGATGCACTCGAGGGAGTATAGGGCTTGACATTAGCTTCTTTTTTGCCGTCGATGCAGCACCAAATGTCTTGCGCCAAGGTACAGATCAATTGATTGAAGACTTCTATTACCCAGCTCTCCGAGCAGCACTCGAAGAAGGTTCTTATAAGAACATCCCTACAATTCAAGATATCAAAAATGAAGTTAAAAAGAAAGCTATGTTTGGACTTTTCGGTGCAGCGGTGGTTTTAGCTTTAACCTCAATAGATAGGAAAGACTTTGATGAAAATCCTGTTGATGCAATGAAGGATGATAAAAAAGCAGAAAAGATCGCCAAAATAGCTTGTTCATCAGAACGATTCAAAGAAACAATGAAAATTTTGCTGAAGGAATGCGAAAGTTATGGATTATTTGATTGATGGCATTGTTCAACCAACGAACTGTTCTACCAAATACTCCATAACCAGCAATTTCATTCAGTATTTCTAACAACGCACTTGGGATTTGTGAGCTGATAATAAAGGTGTGAAAACTGAACATTTGCTGTAGTTTTTTATTTTGATTTAAATAAAATTAATTTTTAACAATCATAGAGGACCTTAAAATTATACTGCAAGTCTTTCCTGCTTGTCATAATAGGGGATAAAAAATTGTAGGCTAACAACTTGCAAATTTCGAAACTTTACTGCTTCCGAAACGTCCATAACAGGTCGGATAGGGACTGACCTCACGGCTATGACCTCTGGCTGGCGAAATGGACTATAATTATTACATGGAATTTGCGCATGCCCTTCGACAACGGTATAGACGGTCCCCAGATTACCCGCTTTCCCCAACCTAAGTGAGATTCCCACGATATAAGCTGGACGTTCTAGACTTGTACTCTGGGGTACCAAGTTAGAGCGGATGCGAATGACAGCTAACGCAAGGAGTCCTCTCTTTACCCAGAAACCGGTTTCTGATCCTTGCTGCCTTCGCTGCTTTAACTAAAATCTGGAAAAGTAGTTATCTCAACACCAATATCAAATTTAGACTGTCCAGACTTAGGGTTTTTTCTGCGTTGCAATATAGAAGTAGCACATGGAAAGTGAGCCCCACTGTCACGCGGAGGGTTCAAGCTTTCCTCAATACCTGTCTGCGTCGTATCACCGGAGTACGCTAGCCTGATATTATTACAAACGAAGTGCTTAGTCGCCGCCAGTGAGCAAGGCAATTGGACACCCGAGCGACGTACCCCATGAGCGCTCAGTGCAGAACAGTAGAGGACGAGAGCAGGTTTCTTCGGAAGGCATGGAGAAAGTTTAGTCGTATCTGTCGTTAACATGCCATGCGCAACCAAAGCATGAATTACAACCATGTATATTTAGGGGAATCTGAAAAAAGCATCAGCTGGAATAGGCATATTTTGAAAAAGTTCCTAAAATTTGGGATGGAACGGATCCAAACAAAATGTCAGGTTATTACCCTAGAAGTATAGGTTGCTTGCTCTTATTATAAACAAGAATGATTAAAAGCACCAAATATTTTCGGGATATCACACATTTGAACAAGCCAACCGTACCAACAATTTTTAGATTAATAATAATAATACAACAACAACCAAAACAAGCTTGACTGTTAGTTGACTAGACGTTTCGCTCCGCTTATATTATCGATGTTGGTATCCCCATCTTCCTTCTTCAGACGAACAGTAGATATTGTTCCAAAGAGCTATCGCGTTGTACGGTTTGGTCAGTTCCTCAACTCGCTTTACTATACGTTATCAGCGTGTTTCTACCCCCGGTTTATTTTGCCCCGTTGAAGAGTTTTCGTACCTTCGTCCTAATTCTGGTTAGATTCCTGGGGGGTATATCCCTTCCTGACTGACTTTACTAGACATAACCGGCTCTCTATAGGAGAGTCATATTATTGCTCAAGTGCCGTACAAAGTGGTCCCAATCTGTTTCGCTGGGATTTCTTACTATTCATTTGACTTCGGAGTTGCCCTCAAGGTCGAATCTGATTATTCTGTGATCCGGTATAAAAGGTTCATACGACATACTCCAAGTCTAGTGCTGGTCCCGAATATTGGAGTGTTCCCTATGTCCTAATAAATATTTCTCACTTATTGCCAAATATAAATTTAAGAACTTAGTCATCTCTTTGTGTGGTGTCGCTGCTTTCTCAGAGTTTGTGATGACGTTGGTATTACAGCCCAAGAGAAATGGTAGCGCCCTATTTCCGCAGAAATTTGCCAGTCTGTTATTGATGGAAATTGCCGTTGCAAGCGTTGCAGATGCAGTTCTTGCATGGTGCTGGTTTACCTAAGCAATCTTAGTACTAACCATTGGCTCCATTAATGTGTGCAGCTTTTCTCTATTCTCGTAGTGTCATCCTCTTCCTCTGACATGACATTTTCCTACGTATCACTATTCGCCTTGAGCCCTAGAAAATTCAAGTCTTACAGCTTTTCTTCCTAATTGCTCATTATATCCACTTATCTGCTCGGTCCTGCCCTTCCAGCCTCTATGGCCTCCACGTTTCTCGGTAGGCTTTCCACCAGGTATATCCTCCGAAGTATATTTTCTTGTGCTTTCCCTGTACACATGCACAGGTGTATTGGCAATTCTATAGTTGATAATACAATGGCGCCGTTTGATTACCTTCTCCTAACCGGGATTTCCTCCCTGTTGGGTTCGTAATTGGTCTTTTGGGAGTATTCCCTTTTTGTGGGCTGATGTCCGCTCCTATCCTCTTCCTTGGCTCCATCGTTCAAAGCTTAGGCCTATTCTGAGCCTTATTACGAGCTGTCTACTTCTTTAATGCGTTTTAGGATTACTCCGTTTGAGTGTGTTGATGACCGAAATGATTTCTCTTCTTTGGAGGAATGTGACTATCCATTTCATCCATACCGGATGTAATACGGTTAAGAACAATGGTGAAGTGTTAGTTATGCCTTTTCAGTTGCTCTGCATCAAGAATGCTCAACGGTATTGGCAGGCGGGATACTCAGTGTATCCGCCCTCCGATCAGCATATTATATTATACAAGCGGTCGATGTTGAACTTGCGGATTTGCAGCTCTCTGAAACTGCGAGAGGCGAACTTAAGCAATCATTAGATGGTTGTAGAAATCACTAACTGTTTGTAAATAACTATAACAACATAACCATTTTATGTGCATATTTTTCACATTCTCTCTTGACATTTTCATAAAATTAAATTGTTTGATAATTTGTTTCACTGAACTGTGTCATTCATTCAAGGTCCGGCTGCAAAGGTTTATCTTTGTAAAGGTGAGGATACACTATTTCTCGGATTTTCAGTAGGGAATGTTAATTAGAATTTACTTTACCAAATAAGAGTAATAATAAGAGATTTAATTTAATTAATTTAACCTAATTTAAAGAAAAAAACTTTGACTTGTATACGATTTAAACTGTGACCGTCTCGACTTAACGATCGATTTCAAAAGGGCAAGCTTTTTGACCAGATCTAGCGCAGCCTCACCGCTAGATCGCTAGATTCAATGAACGTCTTCTCGCTGGACCGGTCGCTTTGAGTTTGTGCCGCTCTTGTACTCCCCTGTGTGTCAATTCACAGTGCGGCAGATTGCAGTTGTCTCCACCTAGTGATTTCTTCGCCTCTCTTGTTATGCATATCCAGAAACTAGCGATCTGATTACTCGCATGGTGTCGATTATTGGAAAGCTAAATCACCTTATGACAGGGTTTGTGCTCGAACAATGAGTCATCAATGACGTGGTGGTAGAAGCTGCAGAAATCCACAAACCTCCTGCCGTTATTGAAATGGTTGCCAAGACTGTGCGATGAGGAAGGCATGTTCGAGCAAGATTTTGTTAGATTCTGCGTTGGTGTATAGATCGCCCATCACCATTATAATGTCACCTTTAGGAAGCCTCCCCTGAATCGCGTGTAATTGCTTTTTCACTATATCGAAAGTCTCCGTTAGTTCATGGCCCGGTACAATTGTTCCTTAAATTGGACCAGAATCTTGTGGCCAGGAGTGTGTCAGAAACTGGCTCCTAGGTCAAAAGACCGCGATTTGCTTTAGCCGTCAGAAACCACCCGATACCAAATTCGCTCTTCTACCACTTGGCTTTCCGAATGTGTGTATGGTGGGGGAGAAGCTACAGCACCTTTGACTCCTGACACCTTTCACACTTAGGCCGTGTTGGCCCATTGTACCCGCCAGCCCCCTCTAACGGAATATTCCGGATTCGTTAACGTATCGCAGGATTTCCGTTAGTGGATGTGATGCTACCCGTCGCAATTGGAGGACATCGGCACCAAAGATCTGATGCCTGATGCGTCCATAGGCGGGGCATTCACATAGGAAATGCTCCGTGGATTCCGCTTCCTCATTACAGGAGGGACACGTATCATCTTCGCTAATTCCTGTTCTGAACATATGCCCAGGTAGTGAATTGTGCCCACAATACACCTTTAAGTTCTCCTGCTTTTCGACAGGATAAACTTTGCCGTACGTATGTTCGGTTCTGGCAGGAAAAGTTTGGTGTGTCGAGCAGCATTTAGGCTCTGCCACCTGTCATTATGGGAAGCTTGTTCCCAGTTTTTGAAAACAGACTTAGCCAATGCTACTGATACTCCAATTGCTGGCTCCGGTCCCGGCATAGGGGAGATTGACCCCTCTTTCGGTAAAGCGTCCGAGATTTCATTTCCTCTACGCCACAGTGACCAGGTACCCAGAGTAGTTCCTCCGTATTGAATCTAGACATAGAGTTCAAACGGTTTCTGCATTCCTGAACGATTTTCGAGGTGATCAAAGGACTGCTCAATGCCCTCAATGCAGCTTGGTTGTCACTGCAGATTGCGATGCGCCTGCCCTTCAACCGCTCGTCAATCACCAAATTTGCCGCCCGTAGGATCGCATAAACTTCGGCTTGAAAAACCGTTGCATATTGTCCCAAAGGAAAAGCCCACTTCTCGTTTTTATTCGAGAGGTAGACACCGGCTCCAGAACCCTCTTCTGTTTTTGAGCCATCGGAGTAGAAGACTTCCGTATATCCCGCCACGCATTCCTCTGGGTCTTCCCAGTCCTCTCTACGCTTCAGGGTACCTTCATATCTTCTACCAAACAGATATATGGGGACACGAAAATCGGAAGACATTGTAAGAACTGGATTCAATCCTCCCAGTAACTCTTCTAATGCTCTGTGCCCCCATATCCGTTATTTTCCCATAGGTTTAATCGAATTAGTCTATGAGCTGCTCTCATTGCAAATTGAGTAATGCATTCAGAGCTGCGCCGGATGTTGTGCTCATGGCACCAGTGATACCCAGACACACAGTTCTTTGCAGTGCGGCTAGTTTACGGTGAAAACCTTTTTGTCTCAGTTTAATCCGTAACATCGGCCTAATGATGGCAACGTATATCCACATTACCACATGAGGCCTGAGTCCCCATATCGAGGAAAAGGTCCGTCTGCACAGCCCACAAGCTGTGAGAGCTCGTTTCATCTTTACCTCTATATGTTTGTTCCAAAGAAGTTTTTTTATCTAGAGTGACTCCCAGATATTTCACTTCTTCGGAGAGTTGAAGGGTAGTACCCCTCATCTCAGGGAGACACAGTCCATCCAGTTTTCTCCTTTTTGTGAATAAAACCATTTTGGTTTTATTTGGATTAACTGACAGACCATGTCTGAGGTACCAGCTGTCTATCAAATCAACGGCACGTTGTATGTTCCTACACACCGTTCCAAGATCCCGATCAACATCAAGCACCGCCACGTCATCAGCATAAGCTTGAGCGTGTATTGGCAAATTTTGCAGTTCGCATAGCAGTGAGTCGATCAGCATACTCCACATAAGCGGCGAAAGCACACCTCCTTGGGGGCAGCCCTTTGTTGCTTCCGCAGTCAGGTAGCGATCGACCCCTACCTCAGCGCACAGCAATCTTTGCGTTAGCATAGCATGGATCCACTTAATTAAAGCATCATCAACACCATGCGCGGCATCACAAAAGCCCCAGTCAAAAGCCCCTTCAATGTCCACGAACACCCCCATCGCGTACTCACCATTCAAAGTTGCGCCCTCTATCTTTGTGACCAAAGAATGAAGAGCAGACTCACAGGACTTTCCACGTTGGTAAGCATGTTGGTTTTCATTAAGTGGGTGTGACCTAAGTGCGTTTCCACAAATGTGATGCTCCACCAGTCTTTCCAAACCTTTCAGCAAGAATGAAGTCAAGCTGATCTGTCTGAAGTTCTTTGGATTAGAATAGTCATCCTTCCCAGGTTTCGGTATGAAGACTACCTTAAACTGTTACCAAGAAGAAGGCACGAAGCCCAGAGCAAGACATCCTCGAAAAATATTTCTTAGAGGTCGCTCTAAATGCTCCATACCCTCCTTTAGCATTGCCGGATAGATGCCATCCATGCCAGGTGTTTTGAAATATTCAAAGGACAGTATGGCAGCTCTTATCTTTTCATGGGTAATAACCGCTTTCGCAGTGTTCCGCCAACCGTAAACTCTCCCCCTATCAGTTCTCTTACCCTTTCTCCCGGGTCGTGTACTTCCAGGAGGGTCTGTGCTGAATCCAGTCTGGAGCTCGTGAAAGTACCGTCGGGTTTTCTACGAGAATCCAACTTGGCCGACTCGTCCCTTATGAGGACTCTGCACAGCCTTAAAGTCTCTCTTTCGCCTTCCAGTTCCTCACAGTACGCTCCAAAGGAGTTTTGTTTCGAACACCTAACGAGCCTTTTACATTCATGCTGTGAGTTCCTGAAATTCAACTAGTCTTCGTTCTTGTTACTTTTGCAAGCACGGTTTAGAAGTCGCCTTGTTGATTTCCTGAATTTTTGCAGTTCTCGGTACCACCAAGGAACTGTTTTACCGCTTTGGCCTCGGGAAATATTACAAGCCTCTTCATAGCACTCTAAAAGTGTGCCGTTCAGAGTTTTCAATTCATCTTCCAGCGTCAAAGGAGTCCTTAGTCGCCTAGGGAACTGTACTTTATTGCCAAGCAGTTCATCGAACTTTACCCAATCCGTTTTCCTAGGGTTCCGTCTTTGTACTGCAGACTGTTCGCCCGCAATAGTCAGATTGAATTCTAGATATCGCTGATCTGACAGTGAGACCTCGTCTAGCACTCACCAGTGTGTAATCAACTCTAACAATTTTGGGGTACAGATTGTTAGGTCAATTATTTCGCTTCTTCTCAATCCCACGAACGTAGGGGCGCACCCTACGTTCGCAGTCATAAGACCAGCTGAAGTGACGAAATCAAATAGCTTCTCCTCTCTTGGACTGCATTTGCTACTGCCCCAACAAATATGTTGAGCATTCGCATCGCAACCTATTAAGAGTTCGAGACCACTTGATTCTGCATACGCCACGAGATCCCTAAGCTCTTGCGTCGGTGGAGGATACAAAGAATCATAGGGTAAATAAGTGGAGGCAACTATGATGTTTTTCCTCTCGCCATTTATCTGGTATTGTATGATGACCGTAGCTAACTCCTGGGAACAATATTGTCTCAGCATAGTTGCGTCTAACCGTCTTGACATCAGGACGCAAGCCCTCGGTCTTATGGATCTTTCGTCGTAGAAAATCCTAGCCCCCTTTACTGATCCAATGCCACAGATTCTGTTAAATCGAACCCACTGTTCTTGCACCAGAAAGATATAGGGGAAATCCTGTAGCTTTGTCATTCTCTCTGCCAACAGATAGGAGGGAGCTTTGGCATGCTGTAGGTTGATTTGACCAATCTTTATGTTTTTCGACATAAACTTAATCTATTGTGTTATGGAAAACAGTTAGAAGCGTATGCGGCAGTCCGCTTGTGACGATGTTTCCCCAACACCGTACCGCCAGAGACTCAATCCCCTCGTGATTCATTTCTCTAAGAAAAGCCGTACTTGGAAGTACCGCAGTTCCCATGTTCTCATCCACGAAAGATCTCACCTCATCCCGCAGAACATTCGTCTGTTTTCCACTTAGCACCTTAATTCGTTTGCGGTGTCCGGGTTGCATAGATTCGATCAGTCGAACTGGCATCAAGTCAGTTTCGTTCACGTCTCTGGCTTCCCTTCCTTCCGCCTGTTCCTTGGAAGGTGTAGGAGAAGTTACTAGCAGGTAGGATTCACTCTGTAGTCCCTTCCCCAGTGCGAGCCCCCATACGGGGGTTGCGCCCCTGTATGCACTATGCTCCGCGCGCGTCTCCATTCTGGGAGAGCTATCCGAAGATGCTGCAATTTGCTCTATGTTGTGTGAGTCGAAGAGATAATCCACACGCCCTACAGTTTCCTGATATGACTGAATTTCAGTCTATATAGGAAAAAGTGGAGCACCATATGGTGACTTCCCCTGAGCACATTCAAACTCTGTTGGTCCAGTTCGAATACCAAGCTGAAACCCTCCACGTTTGTAGATTTATCCTTCCTGGCATTCGTGAACGTTACCCTTCAGTGTCCAAAGTCCATGCCCGGGTTCTGTTCACCCAGCATGTCGATCCTCTGCCTTCCTTCGAGGGCTCAGTAGCCAATATCCGACATATTCTGCCCTGCGTAACTCAGTGTTCACAATAGTGAACTTAGGCCGACCGCCGGAACTCAAAGTTGGGATTACCTGATGCAGCCACTTTAAGGCAGCCTCGTCAGCGCACTCCAAATGGAGAAGCCCGTCACAAAAACCTTGATTGTTAAATCGTGGCTTCGTTCCAGGCTCCGACATTTTTTTCCACAGGCATTCCCCGAGGATGGTAAATTGTCCCTCTGACATTTTGCCATCCTTGGAGGAAATTCCCACTGTAGCAGTCAGAACAGAGGCTGCAGCTTGCGCATACGTCCTCTTCCTTCCCGCCTTCGTGTTCGTATTCCTGTGGGAGAGACCAGCTTCATTGAGATCTCTCTCTCAGAATGAATGTGGTGAGGGCTCCAAAATCCGCGCCTCGGCCGCGACATGATTGCTCATGGTCGCGGGTGGATTCGAAGTCTGTGACTTCTTACCACTTGGAGAGTTTATATCCTTCGTTTCCATATTCATATTTTGGACACCCTTAGTGTAGTAGTAAACTACTACAGGCTCCCCCACCACGAAAAGGTGGTATCAAAGGGGGAGTTTATATCGTTGGAGATCCCGCTCGAACTAGAGCATGTGAGTTTTCTGAGGACTGAGTAGGAAGGTCCAGGGTCAGTACCCCGTTATACATAATAATCCACAAGAGTGGCCCTAGAACGGACCCTTGTGGAACTCCGCATGTCGTTTGGTAGGATTTCATTCCTTCATCTGACTCGCAGCACAGAGTCCTATCGATTAGGAAGTCGGCAACAATACGCACCAGGTACTTCACCACGCCTAAGTTCATTAGGGACTCAAGTATCTTGCTCCATCTAGCGGAATTGAAGGCATTCTTCACATCAAGTGTAATCACTGCACAACATTTGCCCTCGTCAAGTGCGGTCTTAGCTGTGTTAGCTACTAGGACAAGTGCATCGGTTGTAGACCTCCCCTTTCGAAAACCGAACTGATTTTCGGAGAGACCGCCATCCTTTTCGGCAATTCGAATTAATCTGTTATAGATTACTCGTTCGAATAGTTTGCCAGTATTATTAAGAAGGCATATCGGCCTGTAGGACGAAGCTTCACCCAAAGGTTTGTTTGGCTTGGGGACTAGAATTAATTTCTGCTTCTTCCATTGTGTAGGAAATACTCCTTCTTTAAGGCATGTGGTGAACGCCTCGGCAAACATATTTGGAGCTATTTTTACTGCTGCCTTCAGAGCTTTATTGGGGACGCTATCCAAGCCAGGTGCTTTGTTTCCAACAATTTTATCCGCAGCTTCGAGGACCTCCTTTTCGCTTACCATTGGAACTTCGGCGGTGTCTATCTCGACAGTGGGAAGGTCAGCGGTACTCACATTCTGCGGGAAAAGATCCGTCACTATTTCATCAAGCAGAGTAGGGGAAGAGATCGGTGGGGAGCGTTTGCCTTTAAGTTTCGATATTACGGTTTTATAGGCGCCACCCCAGGGGTTCGTATCAGCTTCATTACACAGTCGCTTAAAGTTTTCGCTTTTACTTTTCATGATGGCCACATGTAGTTTCTTCCGAGCGTTTTTATATTCTTCATGTAATTGCTCGTATCCAGATCGGTTTCTATTTCGCTGACTGCGCCTTCTGGCCTTGAGGCAGGCCTTGCGGCATTCTCCGATTTCAGAATTCCACCAAAAGTTCGGAGCTCGCTTCTGTGATACAACATAGCTTGGCATGGATGCGTCACATGCTCGTCGCAACTTCTCGCCAATCTGCAGAGCTTTATTTTCTGCGCTTCCTTCAAGCGCTGTATTTTGCTGCAGAACCTCTCCGAAAATCTCCTCGTCAAACCTATTAGCTGCCCACCTTTCAGCTCTCGTCCGAGACCGTTTCAATCGTCTTCCATGTCTGATTTCAAAAATGATGGCCTGGTGGTCGCTATGTGTATATTCGTCACTGACATACCACTGCAGATCCTTAGCTAAAACATCGCTAACAAAAGTGACATCTATCACGGACCCTATTTCTCTCTTACGAAAAGTGTTCACGCATCCAGTGTTAGCCACTACAAGATTCAGACGAGAAAGAGCTTCGAGTAATATTCGTCCTCTTGCGTTCGTTTCTCGGCTGCCCCATTCGTCAGCCCATGCGTTGAAATCTCCAGCCACTATCTTAGGACTATGGTTTTGTGCGTCTGTTGCTAGCCTCTCCACCAAAGAATGGAACTCCTCTGTCGTAAGGCTTGGAGCCGCATAACAGCTGTAAATTGATATTCCGCCTATTTTTGCTCTAGTGAAGCCATTCTCGAGGATCTTGGTGGTTCCTTCTATGGCCCGATTTCCGCATGTCCATATCGCTGCCTTTCCGCTCTTATCCGCGACCCATACTCCACTGTCTAGGTTTTTGTACTGCTCGCAGATAATAGCAACGTCGATTTTGTTTTCGAATATCGTCTGGGAGAGCAGGTCCTGAGCCGCTTGGCAATGGTTCAGGTTTAGCTGTAGGAACCTCATTTGCGCATAGTATTGATCGCCTTCCTATACACCGGACATGTGCTGCTGCCTGTGACATGGGAGCTGTCAATGTCGTTTATTTGCCTGCAGAACAGACAATTGGGTTTTTCTTCGCAGGCTTTTGCAATGTGGCCTTTATTTCCGCATTTACGACACAGGTCGGACCTATCGTGAACGCTAGTACATTTCTTCGCCACGTGCCCAAATTCCAAACACCTGAAGCATCTTTTTAGAGTTATCTGCTCTCGTAGTCGGTAGACGACCCAGCCAATCCGAACTTTACTGGCTGTGATAGCTCTTTTGGCCGCTTCTAGTGTTAGGCTTATGGACGCAGTTTGTGTACCGCCATATGCCTTCCTCAGCCGTAGAATATCTCGCTCCTGGACCGACTGTATTCCTAACTGGGATCGTAGCGCTTGGCAAATTTCTTCCTTCGTTGTGATCTCGTCCAAGTCTTTACATTCAATAACCACACGATTTTGACTGAGCTTCACTTCTGCTGCCTCACCCAGTGACGACTCGATTTTTTTCTGCAAGTCTTCTGACTTGTTTTCGCCTGGTTTGAATTCCAGCAATAGGTCGCCCTTCTGTGTTCGCCTTATGCGGTTCACACTTTCACCTAGCTCCATTAACGAGGTGTCTGTTTTGACCTTGCGCAGAATATCAGCGTACGTAAGCTCACTTGTTTTTGTTATTATTAGCGCATCGGGTCTGCTTCTCTTCTGCAGCTTTTTCTTCTTTTCCACCTTAGTCCAAGTGGAACCTTGATTGGAGTTACCGTCTTTCGCCGTAGGCTCTGGTAGTCTTTCGCGAATTTGCCGTGGAGGCATTTTCTCCATTTTGCGTTTTTGGCTACGTCGAGGAGATTCCGGTTCCCCATTAGACTCTTTTGGTCTTTTACGGAGCTCCGGAGTTTCCTTAATAGTGAAGGGGCTGCCCTTAGATGGAAGCAGCACTCTAGGCGTTGACTGCAGTGCTGCAGTTTCTCCCTGTTTCTTCCCTTCACTGCTTTGTTTTAGTTCTTCTCGTACTTCAAGATACGCAGCTCTAATAGCACGCACTTGGTCTTTAATCGCGTGATGGACATTATGTCGAGCGTTTACATACTCCATGAGGTTTTTTATCATTGTCCCTAGTTTAGTTATCGCCTCCGGCTCACTACTCGCATCCTTAATCGAGGCGCGCTGGCTAATTTTGTGAGCATTATCGGGCTTTGCTGTCGGGGATCGCATGACTCTACTGCTCCTCTTAAATGGGCCGCCTCCAAGATCCAGTGGCGTCTTCTCGCCGACGCTCTTACTAGTGGGGACCAGGCTGGATGTTGTGTTACCATCCAACGTCCGGGTGGATGTCTCTTCTCCGGGTTGATTACATTCACCTTCCATTTTTTTCAAATAATCTACTAATCAAAACAAATCAAGCAAGTTACCAACCGTAGCACTGCATTCCATAGTGTTTGTGAAGATAATAAGCTGTAATTCTTGACGAATAGAAAATTTAAATTTCGCTTTCAGTGGGATTCAAACCCAGGATGGAAATGGAATTCTGGTAAATGAGTATCAATAAGTTATACGCAGCACTATACGAACAAAATTCAAGATTTAAAATGTTGATAAAAAATGCGCCGTACCTGCTCGGGCTCGAACCTGAGTCTTCGTGATCGACGGGCAGACAAACTCGCACCGCACCACGTATACCACTATCGCTAGTTTCCTTTTTTAAGGTTTTGTGTAAACACAAAACCTTATTAAAATCGGTTTACCGTCTGTCTGTCTGTCTGTCTGTCTGTCTGTCTGTCTGTCCGTCTGTCTGTCTGTCTGTCTGTCTGTCTGTCTGTCTGTCTGTCCGTCACACGCATTTTTCTCAGAGACGGTTATAGCGATTGACACCAAATTTGGTAGAAAGGTGGGAACTGTGAACGCTCACGCATACAGTGAATTACATCCTTTTACGTTGAATTTAAGGGGGGGTCCCCATACATGCAAAAGGGGGGTGTAAATTTTTTTTGCATCAAATATACTCATGTGGGGTATCAAATTAAAAGTCTCGGTTAGTACTTTTCGAAGCCGGTCTTAGTTTGGACATTTGTTGGAAAGGTGGGGAGTGCGGGGGGTTGAAAGTGACCATTCCTTTAAGGGGGCCATTCTCAGAAACTACCAAATCGAAAAATCTGAAAAAAATCAGGAGGCTGCCACTATATGGTGCCTGGGCTCCGAAATACCTTCCATACTGATATCTATACAAATAAAGTTAATAATAGTATATTACCATAATTTTTAGTAATTGGCTGCAAGGCCCCCCTTAAGTTCATTTTAGCACCATGAAATTTCGCAATAATATAGGGTATAACATAGAGCATGATCTCATCAAGTTTGGTCGAAATTGCACTATTACTAACAAAGTTATAATACGTCAAAGTTGTCGCTTCCTTGCAAATTCAAGACAATGAATGTCAATATCATCCGAAAGTGGATATTCTCACATAATACATGTATACATGTATTTGCATTTATTACGTGCTACGTACTAAGAAATACACAAAACCTTTCGTACCTGAAGCGCCCAGCTTCCGGTTTCCCGACTTGTTATTCACTAGTCAAGTTTGTAGCCGCTAATACATTCAGTAAACGGCTAATTAATATCCAGCTCAATACAGAGGGCAAACAAAGGAAATGAAATGAACAAAGAGAAAAATTATCACTGAAGAGTCAATGAAGAAGAATTTCTTGCAAAGTACTCAGATAATTATACACTTTTGTTTGTCACTTTCACCTTATTCACCAACTTTCACTGTTTTTTGTTTTGCTCACTGCTTCCAAAATTGTTATTAAACACCAAATAGACGCGGAGCGTTTTAAAGTTCGCCTGGTTCAGTCAACTGTTGACGTCTGTCTCGAAAAACAACTGTCTGTCTGTCTGTCTGTCTGTCTGTCTGTCCGTCCGTCTGTCTGTCTGTCTGTCTGTCCGTCCGTCTGTCTGTCTGTCTGTCACACGCATTTTTCTCGGAAACGGTTATAGCGATTGACACCAAATTTGGTAGAAAGATGGGAACTGTGAACGCTCACGCATCCAGTGAGTTACATCCTTTTACGTCGAATTTAAGGGTGGGTCCCCATACATGCAAAAGGGGGGTGTACATTTTTTTTGCATCAAATATACTCATGTGGGGTATCAAATTAAAGGTCTCAGTTAGTACTTTTCGAAACCGATCTTAGTTTTGACATCTGTTGGAAAGGTGGGGAGTGCGGGGGGTTGAAAGCGACCATTCCTTTAAGGGGGCCATTCTCAGAAACTACCAAACCGAAAAATCTGAAAAAAATCAGGAGGCTACCAATATAGGGTGCCTGGGCTCCGAAATACCTTCCATACTGATATCTGTACAAATAAAGTTAATAATAGTATATTACCATAATTTTTAGTAATTGGCTGCAAAACCCCCCTTAAGTTCATTTTAGCACCATGAAATTTCGCAATAATATAGGGTATAACATGATCTCACCAAGTTTGGTCGAAATAGCACTATTACTAACAAAGTTATAATACGTCAAAGTTGGGGCTTCCTTGCAATTTCAAGACTAAGAATGTCAATATCATCCGAGAGTGGATATTCTCACAAAATATTGTATATGCATTTATTACGTGCTACGTACTAAGAAACTTACTAAACACATAACCTTATTAAAATCGGTTTACCTTCTGTCTGTCTGTCCGTCTGTCTGTCTGTCTGTCTGTCCGTCACACACATTTTTCTCAGAGACGGTTGTAGTGATTGACATCAAATTTGGTAGAAAGGTGGGAACTGTGAACGCTCACGCATATAGTGAATTACATCCTTTTACGCCGAATTTAAGAGTGGGTCCCCATACATGCAAAAGGGGGGTGTAAAATTTTTTTTTATCAAATATAGTCATATCGAGTATCCAATTAAAGGTCTCAATTAGTACTTTTAGAAACTGGTCTTAGTTTTGACATTTATTGGAAAGGTGGGGGGTGAAGGGGGTTGAAAGTGATCATTTTTTTAACGAACCCATTCTCAGAAACTACCAAACTGAAAAATCTGAAAAAAATCAAGGGGCTGCCACTATATGGTGACTAGGCTCCGAAATACCCTCCACATCGATACCTGTTCAAATAAAGTTAATAATAGTACGTTACTATAATTTTCAGTAATCCATACGGATTAAGTGACCCGCCCACCGTAACCTATTGAGCCGGATTTTATCCACAACCGGACGGTCATGGTATCTCTCATATATTGCGTCATTGTATAGGTTACGGAAGCAATAATTATTCGGTTAAAAAGTATGATATGATTGAGTTTTCTACGAAAGAAGATTAACATGAATATGAGCATGAAGGGAAGAGCCACGGCAAAACTTTTAAAAGGATTGGAAATGAAGTTGATTTAAATCAAAGTAGTAAGAAATGAAGTTAATTTGTATTTAGGCTCACTTCGTTCAATTAGAATAACGGCATATTCGCTTTTCCGTAGCTCCTGACTTCCTCAGTGAAGGTTCATCCTATATATACACATATTTCAACATACAATGCTCTCAATGACTGGGGTTTTTAAGGTTTGCTTTATTGATTTAGTATCAGTTTTGTTTGAATATATTCCTACATGAGAAAATTATTACACGAACAATTATAAAAGTTTGAAAGACGCAATCAATTCTTATATAGTCACATTAACCTTATCATAAAACTATACCTAATTCAACATTAAAGTAGTCCATTTGTATGTGGACGCTTATCTACTGAAACATTAACGTCGCACTCGGTTGTTCAAATTCATAGAGCTCTAATTAGCTGATTGGAACCGACTCCGACTAAGGTTTTATTCGCAAATTTTCAGAAAATTAAAAAGATGACATAGCATAGATTAGGACAAATAAGATTAAACAAGCATTTATATATCAGTTAAAAATTTGCTCGTCATTGAAGTGTTAATTTATTAGCAAAGTCTTTTTTATTGGACACCTCTGGAAGGTCAATTTACAACTTAAAGTGCAGCCATTCCTGGTGAAGATTAGCAACAATTTTTTGGTTTATTTATCATGAACTCCATTGGGAAAAGAAGAAAAAGGATGCCTTTAAAAACATCAAGTCTGGGAGATCGCACGGTCGTGTAGGCATTGGGGCGGTAAGTTGATTATTTGGATGAATTGCTAATTGAATACGACGAGAAAATACTGCCACCGCCTAAGTCAACGGGAGCTAATGGAATTACATCCCAACTGTTTAGATATAAAAGGAGTCAGTTACATCAGGCAATTAATCAATTGTCGTTCAAGAAATTGACATATGTCCCGAGCATATCAATCTATACTAAACAGGCCTCATTCTAGGGAGATGTTCTTTGGACGATGCCAGAAGCATTACTCTTTCCAAGTCCGCCAACAACTCATGACCCACAAACTATCCAAATCGAGCAAGTAGCTTGAAATTTTAGACTGCACATTGATGGAGACATGAGACAAAAGTACGTTGAGGCAATATAAAAGATCAAAACCACAAGCAACTGAACATCCGATAGCCCTGATCAACCGAATGGAAAAGGTGGACAACAACTTTGAAATCCTTTAGAGTTGATATCAACAATTCGAATTGAAAATCATAACTGATAACTGGTATGGAGACCAAATCCACGCAGTGTTGTTGGCAGTCAGCAAAGCCGCACCGGCCTATTTTACAAAAACTGCTTCGCTCGAAACCCCTATATGGACTAAAAGCGACTCCAATATGGCTCTGGATAAAATTCATCTCGTGGTAGACCCCGTATTAGAAGGCACTATGGTATAGGTCATGGATACCAGGCACTTGGGGATATCAAATTGATGCATCGCAACGCAAAACCAAGATGTTTGGAATTTCTAATTAGCTCCAACCCAAAACGGACACCGGTTGCTACCCATTTATCGCTTCTCCAGGTGCCAAGAAAGAATAGTGGATAACTCCAGCTATAGACCACCAAACAGTCACCATTACCTTCTACGGATGAAGGCTCGGTTTCGACATATGCTTCGGTGGCTCATCAGCATCTAGCCTTTGTGTTGATCGGCGACTATTATCGTATAATATCCACTTTTCATCACATGTCACTATTCTGTGCAAAAAGGGATCGCATCTGTCGCGGGAAAGTAAAGGGCTGTAAATTTCCGTTCGAAGCACCATGTTTTGCTTCATAAGGACTTGCGGAACCCATTTGTCGAGCTTTTCCATCTTTCCAAGTTGTTGCAGGTGTCGGGAAACTGTCGAATAGTCTACGCCCAGTTTCTCTGCAATGTCTCTCACAGACTGACGTCGGATTCGACGAGCAAACGCAGCTCGTCGTTATCAATCAATGGTCCTGGATGTCCACGTGGCTCATTTTGAAGGTTTACGTCGCCTGACCTGAATTTTTCGAACTACCGCCGTGTGCTTCGTTCGCTTACCGTATCAGCGCCAAATGCCCTGTTAATGTTCTTGGGTCTCCTCCGCTGCTTTAAGACCGAATTTGAACTCATACAGAAAAAGTATACGTTCTTGGCTCTTTTCCATCCTTTTTTCCATTTTATTCACTGTTATCCAAACGATGGTCAAAACTGAAATGCCTCCTTAATTAAATATAGGAGTATTTATACTTCATTATCCGACACCAACAGCGCCAACTGGAGGTGGTTTCATACAGCAAGATCGAAAATAACTTCACTTGATTGCCAAATCGGCCATTTCATATGCAACAACCTAATACATAGCTCGCAATGTATATACATATTTAGCATGTCAAACTACGAGTATTTACTTTACTGTGATATTGAGTATTTTGCATTCCAGTAAATTTACGCGAAAAAGGCAACTTTGAGCTATTGTAACTTTATCAGTAGTAGTACGATTTTGATCACGCTTTATACTATAGTCATCACGTTCGACTCCGCACACTCCCCGCCTTCCCAACAAATGTCAAAACTTTCGTTTGATACAACATGACTATATTCGGTGAAAAAAAATTACAGCCCCCCTGTTGCATGTGCCCCTTTTAAATTCCACGTGGAACGATGTAACTCAGTGTACATGTTTCTGATAAAAGTACGTGTGACAGACAGGCAGACATTGAACAGATTTTAATAAACTTTGGTTTTGCTAACAAAACCTTAAAATCATAGAATCATAAACTGCAAGTTGAATCTTAAGGATGAACTCCTCAGATCAGAAACCTCATCAAAAACATGGAGCTGTCCTGTCCAAATATTATTGTGGATCACAATTTGGTCGTCATTTTTAAGGTTTTGTATGATTACAATTATTAGAAGCAATTCGATGTCTGCCTATGGCCTATAGGTACGATCAATTTATATACGTGCATGGATATGTACAGTACTGGATGATAGGTAGTTTGTTTGTTGAAATAATATCTATGTCTTTAATATGTATGCATATCTTGTAGTTTGGAAAAATATGAAGGAATATATTGGATTTGTAGCTATATACGGATGGAAAAATGTGCGTAGAAGTTTCTCACATAAGATAAGAACACTTCTTTTTCTTCAGCCTTTGTCCCGTTCACAAGCGGGGTCGGCTCGTCGTGATCGGCTTCGCCATTTGGCTCTATCGAATGCCTGATCTGGGGGCAATCTCGAGGCTTTCAAATCCCCATCCAGCGTATCTAGCCACCGTTGCTTAGGTCTGCCTTTTGGTCGTTTACCATCGACTTCGATGTTCAGACCAATCTTGGCAAGTGAATTCTCGTTTGCACGAATTGCGTGGCCATACCATCGAAGACGCCTCTCTCGCAACTTCTCCACGATCGGTGCAACCCCATAACGATCGCGGATATCCTCATTTCGGATGTGATCTAAACGTGTGACGTCACTAGTCCAACGTAGCATCTTCGTCTCCATTACCGCAAGACGCCGTTCATTGTCTTTTATGGTTGGCCAACACTCAGAACCATAGAGAGCGACTGGACGGACGACATTGCGGTAAATTTTAGATTTGAGACGTTCGTTGATATGTCGATCACAAAAGACACCAGTTGTGGAACGCCACTTCATCCAGGTTGCGTTATTGCGTAAAGCAATTTCATAACGCAGCTCTCCATTGGCTCATAGCGTTGACCCGAGGTATTTAAATCGCTCAGTTCTTGGCAGATCACTGCCGCTGACAGTGATTGTGCCTGTTTCAACGAGATCGGTCGTCAAAAATTCAGTTTTGTTTAAATTCAATCTGAGACCGTGTTGCATGAGGCGATAATTCCATTTTTGAACAGTTTGCTCGAGATCATTTTTGCTATCAGATGCTAGGAAAACATCATCTGCATAAAGCAGTGTGTAGGGCGCTGGACGTTGGATATCCCGTGTGACGGTGTCCATAACAAGGACAAAGAGGAGTGGTGAGAGGGCACTTCCTTAATGAACTCCAACAGAGACACGAAGCGGTTTTGATACACCCGCCATACTTCGAACTTTACTTTTCGGATCGTGGTAGAGCAATTGAACCCAGCGCACGAGTTCTTCTGGCACGAAGTGTTGTCGTAAAGCATACCAGATGAGTTCGTGTGGCACACGGTCAAACGCTTTCCCTGAATCCAGAAAGGCAATCTAAAGAGGTCGATGCTTCTCACGGTGTTTCTCCATGAGTAACCGCGCAGCGTGTATTGCGTCAGTAGTTCCGCAGTTTTTGACAAATCCGGCTTGATTCACGGTTATTTCAACGATTTCGCGAATGCGTTCAAAAATATTCATGGTATGGGAAAGTAACCGGATCGGACGGTAATTTGAACATTCTGCTGGGCCACCTTTCTTTTTCCATATTGGAACAGTGGTACTTTCTTGCCAGTCAGATGGTGTTCTTCCTTCCTGAATAACACGGTTAAAGAATTCACTGAGCCACAGTGTTGGGTCCCAGCTCTTCGCTTTCCAGAGCTCAGATGCGATGTCGTCAGGTCCTGTTGCTTTCCCCGATTTCATTTGTCTTATTGCCTCCTCGACTTCAGTTGCGCTGACTGGCGGAACTGCTCCAAATGTCGGCAATGATTGTGGAAGTGGAGGATGAGGAAATTCTTCAGATGAAATCTGCTCGAAGTATTCTCGTCATCTATCCGTTTCGGCTAGACGGTTGGTAAGCAAAGTACCGGTCTTGTCATTAACGCAACAGAAGTGTTCGATATCCTGCGTGCGTTCATTACGACTTTTATTAAGTCGATACAGATCTCTCTCGCCATTCCGAGTGTCCAGTTTATCGTAAAGATTTTTGAAATGGTTCGCTCGGGTGACAGCGACCGCTTTCTTTGCTTCCCGGTTGGCATTTTTGTAAATTTGCCAGTTAGCAGGCATTTTATCGTCGAGAAATTTGTGGTAGAGGCGTTTCTTTTCACGGACCTTCATTTCAACATCATCATTCCAAAGCCAAGTATCTCGGTTGATGTACCGTTTACCCGGCTTGGTGACCCCGAGGGTTGCAGAGGCCGCTTTGTGGATCGTGTCTTTCATTTGGTTCCATGATTCTTCCACATTCGTAATGGTTGGCAATCGTATGAGTGAGACTGTTTCTTCTCTCTCCTCACCAAATCGCCACCATTTAATGCGCGGCGGGCCAGTGCGTTCCTCACGCTGTTTTATCGGTGGCTTAATTCGCAGGATGGCAATCAACGGCCGATGTTGAGGTGCGATGGTCTCATAGGGAACGACTTTGCAATCAGTGACAGTGGTAAAATGTTGGCGTCTTATGAGAATATAGTCGATTTGCGTTTTATTGTTCCCACTATAAAATGTGGGAAGGTGAGACAATCGTTTGATGAACCATGTATTCATAAGTGCAAGGTCATGGGTGTCCGCAAAATCGATTATACGCTCGCCACCTTCATTGCGCGCTCCGAACCCCTTTCCCCCATGGCACCTGTTACCGTCTGCCTTTTCACCCACATGACCATTAAGGTCGCCGGCAATGATTATGTAATAGTCAGCAGGCACGTGACAAGTCTTTTCATCGAGAAGTTGCCAGAAGGCATCTTTCTCGGCATCAGGTCGACCTGTTTGTGGTGCATACGCGGTGAAGAAGTGAATAGTGCAATCAGCTGATATAATGGTGAACTTCATCAGCCGATCATCAAATCGTTCGACTTCTTTAATGGCATCACGGAAACCCTCTGAGATGGCAATGCCAACACCATATTGAGTGTGTGGGTTACCAAAATAGAGAAGTTTGTAGCCATTTTGACCGCGTTCGCGTTCAATGTCGCAGCTTTTGGCACCAGACCATCGGGTTTCTTGCAGAGCGCAAATGTCAATGCGCCTTTTCCGAAGGGCTCTTGCGAGTTCCTCGGTCTTTCCAGTTAGGGTACCAACATTTAGCGTGCAGACACGTATTTGTTTTGTTCGTTGTGTGCGGACTAACTTGCTTACGTCCTGACGCCGTCCATGCGTCAAGAACCCTTGCCATTTCTCGACAGGACCGGGGCCCGTCCTGCCGCGTCGACTGAGGTGAACGCCCTAGCATTTCTCCGAGGCCTATGACTTAATCCGATTATCATGTTTGTAACGACATTGTATGCATTTTCTTGGTAGACCTGTCGCGGGGCCTGTCACCAAGAGAGATCAGGTAGGATTTAGCATAGTAGAATAACTCCAACTATACTCTATTTATCTCTTTCCCTGATCTCAGCATTTTATTTTTGTTTTACTGAGGATAGTACAGAGTACGTTGCCTCAAACCCTCCTCCTTTACCTGGGCTTGGGACCAGCATACTATGTTAATAGCATGGCGGAGTTTAAAATAAGAACACAAAACCTTTATAACCGAAACGCCCCTCCCCCCCTTATTCCGACTTGTTTGTATCAGGGGAGATGTTTCCTCCCGCCAGCGAATTTTCTTTTGAATCTGTTTCAATTACTTTTGAGGTTTTGTGTAAAACTATTTGTCGGTCCGTCTACTTCTGCTTTTTCTATGTCGCTATAGTCCGATGTCGGTTATTGGCCTCCTGAAATATTCGTCCCCATTCTTCGCGCAGTTGCTCGCCTTCCAATTTCGCAAATCTGACAATGTGTAGCCTGTGGTATCCATCGAGTCTCCCCACCTACTTTGACCTGGCAATTTTTGTGTTGCCCGTGAGTTCTGCATAGCCTGCCCACTGCAACCTTCGAATCTTGATGCGACTGGCATCTGTCGGATTATAGACTCCAAATTAACGTCAATGTTGTTTTACTTCAATCTGAAATCTGTACCGAAACATTGTGTTGCCTGGTCATTTACGTCATTGTCATTCGGATGAGTCTAATCAGTTTTGATGAAATTTCAAATTCGGACAATATTTTGTACAGTACTGATGAATGTGTTGATTCTAAGGAATTTTTTTTTCACCGAATATGGTCAAGTAAGATCAAACAGAAGGGCTAGATTAGTACTTTTCAAAAATGATCTTGTTTCTGACATTGGGTGAAACATAGAGGAGTGAGGGCTCAAGATGTTTGCCCCAAAAAGTAAAGCAGGTCTCGTTCTAAAATCTATTCAACCCAAAAATCTGAAAAAAAATCATCATCATCATCAACGGCGCAACAACCAGTATCCGGTCTAGGCCTGCCTTAATAAGGAATTCCAGACATCCCGGTTTTGCGCCCAGGTCCACCAATTCGATATCCCTAAAAGCCGTCTGGCGTCCTGACCTACGCCATCGCTCCATCTTAGGCAGGGTCTGCCTCGTCTTCTTTTTCTACCATAGATATTGCCCTTATAGACTTTCCGCGTGGGATCATCCTCATCCATACGGATTAAGTGACCCGCCCACCGTAACCTATTGAGCCGGATTTTATCCACAACCTGACGGTCACGGTATTGCTCATAAATTTCGTCGTTATGTAGGCTACGAAATCGTCCATCTTCATGTTGGGGGCCAAAAATTCTTCGGAGGATTCTTCTCTCGAACGCGGCCAAGAGTTCGCAATTCTTCTTGCTAAGAACCCAAGTTTCCGATGAATACATGAGGACTGGCAAGATCATAGTCTTGTACAGTAAGAGCTTTGACCCTATGGTGAGACGTTTCGAGCGGAACAGTGTTTGTAAGCTGAAATAGGCTCTGTTGGCTGACAACAACCGTGCGCGGATTTCATCATCGTAGTTGTTATCGGTTGTGACTCTCGACCCTAGATAGGAGAAATTGTCAACGGTCTCAAAGTTGTATTCTCCTATCCTTATCCTTCTTCGTGTTTGTGTTTGACCAGTGCGGTTTGATGTTGTTGGTTGATTCGTCTTCGGTGCTGACGTTGCCACCATATATTTTGTCTTGCCTTCATTGATGTGCAGCCCAAGATCTCGCGCCGCCTGCTCGATCTGGATGAAGGCAGTTTGTACGTCTCGGGTGGTTCTTCCCATGATGTCGATATCGTCAGCATAGGCCAGTAGTTGGGTGGACTTGAAGAGGATCGTACCTCTTGCATTCACCTCAGCATCACGGATCACTTTCTCGAGGGCCAGGTTAAAGAGGACGCATGATAGCGCATCCCCTTGTCGTAGACCATTGTTGATGTCGAATGGTCTTGAGAGTGATCCTGCTGCTTTTATCTGGCCTCGCACGTTGGTCAGGGTCAGCCTAGTCAGTCTTATTAATTTCATCGGGATACCGAATTCTCTCATCGCCATGTACAGTTTTACCCTGGCTATGCTATCATAGGCGGCTTTAAAGTCGATGAACAGGTGGTGCAACTGTTGTCCATATTCCAACAGTTTTTCCATCGCCTGCCGCAGGGAGAAAATCTGATCTGTTGCTGATTTGCCTGGAGTGAAGCCTCTTTGGCGTATGGGGCTATCCGGCCTAGCAAGATAGTGGAGAATATCTTATATGATAGATGGTACTCAGCAACGTGATACCTCTATAATTGCTGCACTGTGTGATATCTCCCTTTTTATGTATGAGACAGATTATGCCTCGTTGCCAATCGTCAGGCATTGATTCGCTGTCCCATACCTTGAGCACAAGTTGATGAACCACTTGGTGTAACTGGTCGCCTCCATATTTAACCAATTCGGCTGTAATTCCATCGGCTCCTGGCAACTTATGATTTTTTAGCCGATGAATTGCACGGACTGTTTCATCCTGCTGACTTGTTGGTAAAACTTCCGCGCCTGGTGCGGTTGCTCCCTGTACTTTTCTAGTTCACAGACTTGTTGGTTCTCCCAGGCTTCCTTTTTCCGTCTGTGAAGTCGCTTCTCCGCTCGACGGAGTTCGTGATAAGTCTCTGCGCGTGCCCGCGTTCTTTGAGAATGCAACATTACTCGGTATGCGGCATTCTTCCGTTCCGTTGCTAGCCTACATTCATCGTCAAACCAGCCGTTCCGACTCCTTTTGCGGCTGGGGCCAAGTATATTTGTGGCCGTATCCATAATAACGTTCTTCAGGTGGTTGTGAAGATCATTAGTTGATGCTTCATCTCCAGGTCCTCTGTTGACTGCGGTTATTGCGGCATCCATTTCCCTCTTATAGGTGTCGCGGAGGGTTGTGTTGTGGATAACTTCAGTGTTCACTCTCACCTGATTGTCAGAGGGGATTCTAGGTGGTATTGTTATTCGAGCTCGGAGCACCATGCCAACGAGATAGTCTATATTAGCCCCCCTATATGTTCTGTCATTCATCAAGGCGAAGAGGTGGCGGCGTTCGATCAACACGTAGTCAATTTGGTTGAAAGTGGTCCCGTCTGGGGAGGCCCACGTATGTTTGTGGACCGCTTTCCGCGCAAACCAGGTACTTCCAACAACCATTTCGTGTGACCCTGCTAATTGAATAATCCGCAGTCCGTTATCATTTGTTTTTTCGTGAAAGCTATGGGAGCCAACATATCGCCTGAATACGGGCTCCTTCCCTACTTGGCTGCTAAAATCCCCAAGTATGATTTTGATATCATATCTGGGGCAGGCTTTGAGGGTTCGTTCTACTGCCTCGCAGAAGGTATCCTTCTCCGACTCTGCAGTCTCCTCTGTAGGGGCGTGAACGTTTAGGAGGCTAATATTTCTAAACTTGCCTCGCAAGCGCAGAGTGCATAGCCGTTCGCTTATGTTTTGAAAGTCGATAACAGCAGGTTTCATTTTTTGGCTGACTAAGAGACCTACTCCGAGCACATGGTTTACTGGATGACCGCTATAATACATGGTGTAGGGGCTCTTCTCCAAGAAACTGGTCCCTGTCCATCGCATCTCGTGTAACGCTGTTATATCAGTCCTATACTGGGACAGGGTATCGGCTAGCTGCTCATCAGCTTCATCTCTGTACAGGGAGCGCACGTTCCATGAGAAAATGCGCAAATCGTTGATCCGTTGTCGTTGCCGGGTTCGTCGTTTTAAAGTCCATCCTGTCCGGGGCACTTTTCGTGGCTCCGTAACTTCGGTTTTCCGTGTAGGGTTGTCAGCCCTACCCAATCCCCAACCTGGAGGACCAGTTGGTACAATTTGTCCCGTTTTTAGGCGCGGGAGACTCGCCTTCATCCTTCTCCGTCTGCAGCTTCTTGTTAAGAAAGAGCTCCCAGCGGTCACCACGAGGACAAAATCTAGGCTTCAAAATACATCCGGTTCAGACATCTGGACAAAGAAAGTTAATAATAGAGTATTTCCGGAAACTCCCTTTAGGTTCATTCTAGAAGTACGAAATGTTAGTGGTTTAGGGGATAACATAAGGCATAATTTGATCAAGTTTGAAAAAATCCAGCTATTATTCGCAAAGCTATAGAGGGTGAAACTTTGCAATTTTTTGTGAGTTTCATGCATTCTACACCGTTACCATCACATATCAATTCGTCAATACCACAACAAAGTGAACTGATATGAATAGAGGGTCGCAAAGAAACATTTTGTTTTAATTTTATAGTCATTTCTGTATTAATATCAATTACTTCAGACAGACATATGTGTGTAGGTTGCCCGGATAGCGGAGTGGTTAGAGCACAAGGCTATTGTACGGAAGTGTACCTGAGTCAAATCAGGGTAATAATCTCAGGCGAGCGCAATCCTGACCACATTGCCTCCTACAAGGTACTGTAATATGTAGTATACCGTTACGGATAGAAAAACGTGCATAGAGAGCGGCGAGCTTCACGTATGTTCCCGTTAATTATGATGTCAGCACCTTATTTGCATAGCTCAGAATGCAGTAAATTCACACGAAATTGATAAGTTTAAACTGGTATGACTTTGACAGCAATAGCCGGATTTTCATGAAACTTGGCATGCATATGCGCGATACTGTTCTCCATGATGGTGCAATTTAATACTCCTAGGATAAACTTCAAGGGACTTTTTCAGTCAATTTCTAAAAGTTAGTAATATGCTGTTAGAAAGTTTATTTAAGCAGATAACGGAATTCGACATATTTTGAGGCCTAGATTTCGTATAAGCGCATCCTGCCTCACATTAAGTATGCACATATCAGTTTCGGAAAGTACTAATGGGGGCCTTGATACCACACATTTGCAGAAAAAAATATTTGCATCGCCCCTTTATATGTGTGGGAAACCCCCCTGTAAACTACATGTAAATTTATGCCACTCACTGTATGCGTGACATTTCCTAGATCTCATATGTCCACTAAATTTTGTTTGAATTGGTATAATCCTTTTGGAGAAAAGGGCGTATGGCAAACAGGCAGACAGAATATAAATAATATATAATAATATAATATATAATAATATAAAAAGGCGGCTCGTGAGTGAAGCCGTACAACTCCGCACCCAGTGCTGCGTTCGAAAAGGAGGGTCCACGATGGATCAGATTCTCGATCAATGTTCCTCCTACCTCATATGTATGACGCGCGGCTCTTAAGGTTCTCACCCTGCCTTAACATACACAGAGCGTGATGTTGGAGTATGTCTCTAGTCTAGTCGAGTTTTACAGGGCTAGAGAGGGGTAGGGCAAGAGGAAGTCCTTAAATCAGAAGTGTTTGGATATAATTCACCGTAAAGTACATTTCTAGATTAATCATGCAGGAATTACTCAATTTATTGAAAAAGAAAAAAAACAGAATCGTAGAGAAACAAAAAAACATAAAATGATAAAATAATAAATTATAGGAAAAGCTAAAATTAATATATAAAAAATAAATAAAAGAAATGGAAAAAAACAACAAACAAATAAAATCAGAGCTCCTGGATTTAGAAAGATATTAGATAATAAACAAAATGAAAAATAAAAATAAAATCCAAAAAAAAATGAGAAACACGCAAGAATTCAGGCCTTCTCCTCTTTACAGCTGTAAAGGTGAAGTTCACTTTACAAAATCCGAAGCCCTCCACTCTTTCAGAAAAGAACACATTCACAGCAAGAAAAATTATTGCAAATGTAATTTTTCTCCAATAACAATACGACGCAATCATTTTCATATGCTGCGACAGTTACCGTTTTTTCCTTCCTTATTTATTTCTCTTTTTTCTTATTATTATATTATGTTATAGATATACATAACTCTAACAAGGGTTCTTAATCAACTAATAGGATTCTCCAATAATAATTCCACACCCAACAACGAGGACAGCACGGTCAACTTCGTCTAATCCTTTTTTTTAATTTAGTTCATAATAAATGATTACTTCATCCACCTCTTTAACAGTTTTCTATTTCACCTAACTTGTGAAGAATCTGACTGCGATTGACCACACTGCGTCATCCACTCAACACCCTCTGGATTCCTTCGATCCGGTGCCGCTCCGAACACTGAAGCTTCCGCCACGTCCAGCCCTCGAGGTATAAGGATCCTAAAGTCATCGATGTCGCAGGAATGACACTACTCACAAAGCATAATCAATTTTCGCTTCCAGGGACTTTTCTACCGCAACTGGACACTTCCTTCTAACTTGTCATGTTTCACGCACCTGTTTCTACGGGGTGCCCCCTTTTATATCGGAATTTCACTTTTACTCGCTACCTCTGTTTACGAAAGCAAAACGGAATTATATGTTTGATTTCGTAGCGTTATATCACAAGCATTACGTCGCAAACAACTCCAAAAGTTTTCTCCAAAATCTTATTATTTTTCTGATCAATCACTACTTCATTTTTAATTTCCCTTCGCCAGCAAAAATTCAGCTTCTACAATACTCATCCACTTCCCCCGAAAAACCAAAAACGATCTGCCCGGTTCGTTGTCTATCGATCAGCCGGCCCCAGTCCTGTAAATTTCCCATGCAAAATTCATTTTCAATTACCTCAACCAGCAACAAACGTTGGGTCTACATTCCTACAACTATTGTATGCATCGCAAAATATTTATTTATTTTTTATAATGTAGGTACATGTCTAAAGTTTTTATTTACATTGTTTTGAAGATCAAATCTGTTAGGTGACGTCCCCCATTCTCCATACATTGCGTAAACCGATTTCTGGCGTTTGTCATGACTCTTGTTAGCATAGCAGGTGTTATGTTGGCAATTTCTTCTTGGATGTTGGTCTTCAAATCTTGTAGGGTTCTTCGACGGTTCACATAAACACGGGATTTCAAAAAACCTCATAGAAAAAAATCACAAGGGGACAGATCGGGAGAGCGTGCCGGCCATTCCAAATCGCCTCTAATTGAGATAAGGCGCTCTGGAAAGTGTTCCCTCAAAACAGTCATCGATGCTCTTGAAGTGTGTGCTGTTGCACCGTCTTGTTGGAACCAAGTGTCCCCCAAATCCAAATTTTCTAGCCGTGGGAAAAAAAAATTCTGTAGCATGTTTACATACCGGTCCGAATTCACTGTCACTGTAACCTCATTTTCCTCAAAAAACCAGGGACCAATAATTCCAGCTGAGAAAATTGCACACCACACTGTGACTTTGGGTGAATGCAGAGGCTTTTGATGCAATTCTCGAGGGTTGGTGTCAGGCCAGTAGCGCATGTTTTGTTTGTTAACCGACCCACACAAATGAAAATGGGCTTCATCGCCAAAAAAAAAACAATAGCACCCTCGGGAACGACATCAAGAAGAAGCTCACACGCGTTCATCCGAGAATTGAAGTGACGTTCTGAAAGTTCCTGCACTATTGCCATCTTACAGGGATGAAAATGAAGATCATCACGAAAAATTCTTCTCACAGAACGATCGGATAGTCCAAGGGCAAATGCGTGTTTGCGCGCAGAACGCCGTGGCGATCGCAACATTGACGCTCTCACTGCTTCAATGTTCTCAGGTGATCTAAGGGGCCGAGGGACTCCAGTTCTTCCTTTTGTCGCACTTGCAGTTTGTCTGAATGTAGTGACCCATGTAACAATTGATTTGCGGTCTGGGACGGGAGCCAACAGGGCTAAATTAAAGCGATTCCGAAATGCACGCTGTGTTGCAATAACCGAACATCCGCTTGAAAAGTAAACCTCAACGGCAACGCATGATGGCGACTGAACCGTGTCGGGACAAAACTTTACAGTATGCCCTCTTGAACGAGACCACTAGCGCTCCGCTATGACATCAACTAACTGAGTGGCGCGCATTTTAAAAAAGGAAGTTATGCTGCCGCACCCTGTATATGACCTCATCAAGTTTAAGTGCAAAGTCAATGTTCCCTTTTGACCGGTCATGCAATATTCGAACACTATTAATATGTACAAATTGACAATTTGTATATAAATATATAAATGAGTTTTAGAATTTTAGGGAAAGGTAGCAATTGGTAGTCTTTGATAAATGAAATGATTAATTTTCAAAATTTTAAATGGTGGATGTAATTGAATATCGGGGAAAAAAGTAAAATGGAAGAAGTATATTGGGAAAGGTAAGGGGTGTTAAAATGGAAGAGAAGGGGATAATGTTACATATCAGTAATTGCATTCCTCTTTTAGGTTACTTCTGGGAAAGGCGAATGTCGCAAAGACGCGGTCCCCAGAAGTTATAATTGGAAAAAGTTGGAGGTACATATAAATGAAACCACTACACTTACTATCTAGAAATATACATAAGAAAGCAGGAAAAACAGCAACAATCTCCAAATTTGACTTCTAACGAACTAATGAAAGTCCTGGGGGTTTAACGTGAGTACCTGCCATGTAGGCATAATCCCACCGTCCTCTTCGGACACGGATTGGTTTTGAGATCACAATCAGAGCCCGCCATAACTGGGACAGCGATACTGGTTTATACTGAGTGCAGGCTCAGCATTCATACCAGTGGATGCGAGGCCTATCTAACACCTCTGCCGCAACTAAGGGGTGCGGCACCCGAGTTGTACAGCGCAACTCCACGCTTGAGCTCCGAAGAGATTCGAGAACGTGGACGATGTGTTTATCTTAAACTGTAATCTGACTCAATGGCCGATTGGGACTTCCTCAGATTTTTTGACTCTTGTGAATATTCTCTGTTCCTGGATACCGAGACCGCATTGATTTTCTTTTCCTTTTAATGTTTCGATGTTTCGAGATATTTTCTAAAATTGTGCTTTCTAAGTAATTATCGGTTTCATTTCCTGAGCAGATTTAATTGAAATTATTACTATGTTTCATACTCTTTTTGCGTGTAAAACTGACCAAACGCTAGATAGAATTCCGTTCGGTAAATGCCATGAAATCACCAAAATTTATCTTACACAATCCTTCAATCTTTGAGCTGGATAGTTTTCCTGTGAAAGTTTCGCTTATTTCAAAAACTTTTTGGGTTCACGAAAGTAAACTTTCCAAACGCTATCCAGAAGGGTGAACGTATTCTCGAACTGCCGGAGACAGTTTCAGAATACGTGTGGAGGCTTTTTCAGCCTCAAAATTCAGTGTACAGACAGTGTCCGTAGATATCCCCAACTTCCCAAGGTGACAATTTAGCCTGCAATGACCAGCGAGTATTTGAATTATGATCCGCAGACTCTTTTTGGCGAAGTTTAAACAATTTTTTGAGTGACTGGGTTCGTGTTCCACATGAGCACCCTGGACAACGATTTCTCCTTTTTCCTGAGTAATAGCTCCCCCGTTACTTTCTAACCCGCACTATTCTGAGCCATGTACTTCTAGGATGACCCATACGTTAGTCATCCTGGGAGTCGTCGCCTTTCTTATATTGTGACCTTCACTCTCCACTTTCACCTTCTAATTAACACATCTCCAGTACCATATTGGATCAGGATCAGGGCCTTGAAGTGTGTTAGAGCACTACATTCAAGCGCTGTTAATGTAAGCATTGAGGCGGTGATGCCGTTGGCACAAACAACACTATTAAGGCAGACAAATTAATCGCCACTCTCGATGTTCTGTTCATTAATGCAGCTAAGAAAAGTACGATAACCCGGCAGACTGCGAACCTTTGTTTGTTAGTACTTATCTTCACTCTTCTTGCTTATTTTTCCAAATCCTGAACCATTTGTCCAAGTTCCACGGCTCGTTATAGAGCAAGCGGATGTCATTAGCATAGTCGGGCTGTTTGAGAAAAGATGATGTAGTTCCATTGAAGCCCTGCAACTCCTCCAGGGAACGCAAGGGGTAATATACAGGGCGTTCCGTTTATGATAATACAAATTCTAATGGTCGACAGTACCACTTGCTTGAGAAAAATTAATAATAATAATAATCGTTGGCGTAACAATCGGTATTAGATCAGGGCCTCGATGTGTGTTAGAACACTGCATTCAAGACTGCAACGGTACACCACAGGATTACAGTGCCTTATAGGAGGCAATGTGGTCAGCATTACGCTCGCCTAATATTATTACACTGATTTAAGTCAGGTACTCATTCACAGCTGAGTCGACTGGTATTCGACATCGAGTCACGATAACAAATCCTTCCGCCACCAGTGGGATTTGAACTGCGGCATTATTGTTACGGTACTTTAAACTTACAAACTTGCAAAGTTGATAAAAGTTGTAATAGTAAAACGTGATGTTGATATGGAGCGAATCCACTTAAATATGTAGTTATAAACAAGTGGTAGTATCCACCATTAAAATCTCTACCACCATAAACGGGACACACTGTATAGTATCGGTGACGGAAGGTAACCTTATTCGATTCCGCTTTGAACTAAAAATTCCTCTGAGATTTTACCTCGATGCAGGATGTGATACTTTTCACCATCGTGTGTTGCACTGGTAATCGCTGTTAGTTTTTTCGGAATGTCTCCCCTGAGTTGATGAAGAGCAGATGGTACGAAAATCTAAAGTCCGAACTTTTGATATGCTCAGTTCTAGGAGATGAAAAGCGGAACCCAACCCGCTCTATGTCAACCAAACTGTAAAAATGTTCCTTGATACGTTCCATTCCAGTTACTGCATTCAAGGCGTGTGCCTTTCTTTGGAATCTCCTCGATCATCCCCTTTTTCGATTTACTGAGGAATATCAGAGATTTCCACGATTGACGTAGACGAAAGAACTCAGCAGAGGTAGCAGTAACTACAATACACAGTTCTGCGGGGAGATTGTGAAGTCTAGCAGCGCTATCTTTCTTGGGTGCAGTGATAGTGAAGACCATTTAAATTTTGTTTGCCGAAGCAGTCAGAAACCTAACAGGTGAGTGACTTCCTATTTCTTTTAATAGATGCCAGCGGTCGGTTGAAAACTGTGATGACCTTTTCCTTCCAGCTATCAATTTGCTCGTTACCGCGGATAAAAAACCAACCCCTAACGTTTCTGACAGGACCATCGAAAGACTTGCCATCACCTACAATTTCTTGGTGATGCGGAATACGGTATTTCCACCTCTCTGTTACAGCACATACTACACTGAATTCTCCAAGGGTTTGTCGCACAATTAGAAGGCTACTCATAAATCTGCCGCTGATTGAGGTGTGGTCTATCTGATTAAATGTACACTGTTGGTCAGTAGAATCTCAATTGATCTTATTAGAAGTTCTGTGCTCGAGCAATGCTCCACCAATGATGAGCCGGTTGAAGTTACAGAATGCGGCATGCACTTCCCCATCACATATCCCAAGAAGAGTTACCAGAACTTACCTTGAGGTTCAGATCATGCATACGAGCGGATTATCACTTTTAGGGAGCCGCTCATGGACTACGTTTAGTTACTCATTGAAAGCTCACTTCTCCTCCTCATTAAATACCTGCTTCGTTGCTAACGCTCTACTACCTTAAGTCCTAAATCGGAATCTCGCAGTTAATATTCCGTCTGATTTCAGTTATCAAGTCATGAGGGACCTGGATACGATAAGCATTAGTTCAACACCGGACTCTCGCTTATTGCCAGCAGGCTTTCCGGAGTACAATAGCACAGTGTCACAAGATGCCACGCTTAACGCCAAAAAGGCCAGGATGTATCGTTGAAATTTTCTCGCAAGTTGGAGCAAACAATTATTTTATTGAACCTCAATACCGTAATCGAAAAGCATTCGCAAATTCCTGAATCCTATCCTAAATCATTGAAGAAAGGAAAAGTCATGCCCGATAGATCAGCCCGATTCGAAGATGTGGTAACGGTTTCCCAATCATAATTTCGATAATTGCAGATCGCTAGCCCAGCAATCTGTATTCGTTTTAGTTGCCTCCTACTACAAACGGGGAATGCTTTGAGTGAATTCAAAGGAATCACTGCCTTATCGGGGCATCAATTCGCCTAAATGCAATTAGGCAGGATGGAATTGATTCCGCCTAGTCCCTCGGATGGCAAGGTGTTACATGGTCATTCAAATCTTCCCTCTTATCTGTGCCGCAGTAAAATGCTCGCTTGGGAAATAACGTTGCGTAGTTTAAATTATAAATAAAGTAGCAAATATCTCCGCTTAATTTTTTGCCCATATTTTAATTGTAAATATTTGCGTGTTTATTAAATGATGCTCAACTCTTATCTTGAAGGCAGGTAATAATTCGGGTGGGTTTGTCGCCATTATGTAAGTAACTTCCAAACCACCGCATTATGGAAATGTTACTAATGTTTTTCGGAAAAGAAACTATAAAATCTTTACATCTGTGGGGTACTGGAAACTTCAAGCTGTATAATTTTTCTAAAGTAGAGTCGCCTTTGTCCTAATTTTCGACAACAGAAAACCAAAGACGTTCATTCAATCACCTCCAAACACCCACGTTCATTAGATATTTTAAGGATCAAGTCGCCGTATATTACAAATAGCAACCATATGGTTACATTTATTCGTTTTCCGTTTGTCCAGTATCTTATTTATGTAATTTTCATCATTCCAAATTTTAGTCTAAAATCTGATTACATATGATACAGATAAGAACAATTATTTCATTCACCATAATCACAATTACGAATGACTTGCGTTATCTCCCCAATCTTCACTCAATAAATCAACTTATCATAATAAGTTTAAAGCCGAGCCTTCATCCGCCTTTGCTGGCGTGAGCAACGAATCCAAAATATTTGATATGTGATATTTAAGCCACATGGCTTTATTTGCAGAGCATCGAAAATCTCATCATTACCAAGCAAATTATCTTACCGGTAACTATGAGTTTATTTCAATTTTTGAAGACGTTTAGCAACTATAAAAGCAGTTGCTGCTTTATTTTGATGTTCTAATCAACACCAGATTAGAAGCGTGGTTGTTCACAGTATCCGCGTTGGAGTTCCAAACCTGTCCTCATATTGTATCGCGATTAAATTTGGTGACGATGTGAATTACTAATTATTAATCACTGAGGTGTTCTTGCCAGGTAAGACCGTGCTCTGATGTTCGAAAATAAGTGAATGTGCAAATCTATGCCAGTGAAAGTAGTTTGTACAAAAACTGCCTACATACAGACGCATTATTATAATATCTAACAGAGATGTGAAACTTGACTATGACTATACTCCCTTTTTGTGATAAAAACAGATTTCTAAGATTCGCCAGTGATAAGAACAAAGTGTTTTAGATATTATAACCTAGTGAAGGGGTGTAATAATTTTTTTTCATTGACATTGGGTGGCAAGCCGAAATAAGGATTCTGAAAAAAACTGGAAGATGAGGTAGCTTTTTGGATAAATAAGTGTGAAATATCAGGAAAGTGTTGATATCCGGGTTGAATTGAAAAATGGCTAGTGGCAATTTCTGTATCTATTTAGTTGTTTCGAAATACCTGGCGATGGTCATTTGATGAACACTAAGTTTTGGACACCCAGAAAAAATTCAATGAATCTCTTGCAACACCGTAAAATTTAAGCTAAAATCAAATGGATCTTATATAGCTCGTATGCCAATACTGGTCCGTTGTTTTGAAGACTCAAATATAATAGCCCCTAGACAAATACTTCAAAGGGTTAAATTTTTCAGGAATACGTATGTCGAAAACCCCATTTAGCATCTTCTAGTCAACAATATTTGCTTTCTAAATGGACGATGTTTGTATAACGATATTTGGGAAAATAGGCTTTGTTATCTTCACAAAATGTATGACGTAAATTACTTCATTCCCTGACTGCTCGGCATTAAACCAGCTAGAGGGTTAATTAATTTTGGTAATAGAAGTTCTCGAGATTTTCTAATTTTTCGGGTACTTTCTTGTTGTCCATCTTAAGTATTTCGGAATATTCTTAGTCCATCTATAGTCCAGTCCAGATTGGCAGATCTCGCCCAAGATCGACGATAATCAAAGTAACTCAGAACGCAGTACTGGAAAATTTTGCTCAATGTAATATAACAAGCTTAGCAACTACCAACAAAGCTCAAGTTTCACTTAACTGTTTATGAGCACCAATCTTCATAATTTGATGGTTATACCTTTTCGCTAACAATGTCGAAGAAGTATCAGGAAAAATTGAGTAGAACCAACACTTTTTCATCTTTTCTTCAGCCTTTGTCCCGTTCACAAGCGGGGTTGTCTCGTCGTGATCGGTTTCGCTCTATCGAATGCCTGATCTGGATGGAATCTCGAGGCTTTTAAATCCCCATCCAGCGTATCAAGTCACCGTTAATTCGGCCGACCAAAAAGTCGTTTACCATCAACTTCGATCTTCAGACCAACCTTGGCAAATCAATTCTCGTTAGCGCGAATTACTTGACCATACCATCGAAGACGTCTCACTCGGAATTTTTCCACGATCGGTGCAAGCGTACATCGATCGCGGATATCCTCATTTCGGATGTGAACCAAACATGTCACGCCACTAGTCCAATGCAAAATTTTCGTCTCCACTACTGCAAGACGCCGTTCATTGTCTTTTCTAGTCGACCGACTCGACTCAGTCTCACTCAAAACCATAGAGGGCGGTGATACGGCCATCAAAAGGAACACACTTTTTGCAGGTTGCGTTAATGCGTGAAACAATTTCATTACGCAGTTCTTCATTGGTTGATAGAGTTGAATCGAAGTATTTAAATCGCTCAGTTCTGGGCAGATCACTGCCGCTGACAGTGATTGTGCCTGTTTCATGGGGAACGGTAGTCAAAAATTCAGTTTTGTTTAAATTCAATATGAGACCAACACTTTTTTCATGCTCAATAATATTTATATAATAATAATCGTTGGCGCAAGAATCCATATTGGATCTAGGCCTTGAAGTGTGTTAAAGCACTTCATTCAAGACCATAACGGTACACTACAGTACAATGTAGGAGGCAGGAGAAAGTACTATTTGGTCTTCTGGGTAGTGGCTTTCGCAGTATGGCAGCGAGCTGCATAAATATTTAGGTCACGATACTGCTGTCGCGATTCCAGAAGTCACCGGCTACCATAATTTGAAGCCCTTGATAATGTCGTTGCACTGGCCACAATTACCCCCAGAGTTCAGTTGAGGATCCATCGATAAAAAAGATGCGTGCTTGTGGGCGCTTAACCTTTATCAAGGGTAATGCCTTCATTGATTAGCCTCTGACTGAAACTTTTTTAATTGTCGATAATTTTTGAGTTAAAAGTGGTTTCTTTGGCCTGACGTAAGCATGTTTTCCTATGGCTTCTGATGCAATCCTTGATAGTTGTCCTGCAAACTTCTACACACAACCTTGAAATTCTGGTGATTGATTGAAAATTCTTGTCACTTCGTCAAGTTGGTGGCTAATCAAAGCAATACTGTTTCCTTACTTATGCAAACACCTCATCCTGCTGCATATTTCTTTTGTTAAAACCATGATACATAGAAACCATCCATATTATTGCTTTATCATTTTGAAAATTACCAAATTAATCAAAAATTTTACGACCGATTCATTGTGAAAGTTGCGTAACAGCAATTGGTTTCGTTTATGCGAGTTTTCATTTTGAAAAGCACTTGGCAATCCTTCCTGCGATTGGTGCGGATTCTTGAAATGGTAGTATCATCTGCAAACATTGAAGTTATCAAATTAGGATCAGTTGGTAGATCTGAATTATAAAGATTAAGTCCAAGGACCCTACCTTCAGGGACTTCAGTTGGTATGTTGTACTCGCGAGACGTCAACTTTCGTATTCACCCTGAATTTGCGCCCCAGAAGAAAAGATTCCAAAATTCCATGAAACTGTACTGGAAGCATCTTCTTTATTTTACAAATTAAACCATCGTGCCATGCTTTTCGAAGGCTTCAGCCACATCGAAAAAAAGTTGAGGAATTAATACTTTCTACCTTCTAGTGCACTCCATATCTCACAGACTATCCTGTGAACCTGTTTGATTGTACTATTTTTTATCGAAAGCTGCTGCTAAGGAATTGATTATTTTCTAGTGAAAAGATTTGCTAATATTTTTGAAACCAGTAGTTTTTCGAACATCTTTGATGCAACCTGTGTTTGGTCTTTCCCACATTTAAGAATCATTGCAACTTCTGAAGCCTTCTAAGCTTTAGGGAAATAAGCGAGACGTAGAATTGCGTTGAATATGTGACTGATGTGAGTGATTGCGATACCTGGAAGTTCCTTCAACATTTTGCTCGTGATTGGATCACATCTTGTAGCTTTCTTTGGGTTCACTTGTTCCCTAGAGACTTGAACAACTTTTTGGCTTTAATTGAGAAGTTTCCTTCGGTGTAGACATAGATATTTTTGGATATTCTGTCTCCATCTACGATAAACGGGCATAGGTTCTTGCCCTGCTGGCTTGAATAATTTCCAAACTCTGCTAATCTAGCATCTTTCTTCCGGGACCGTATTCGGAAATAAATACATTATTCACAGTTATGCCCTTATATAGAACAATTGTAACAGATCCTGCTAGATAAACTCATTATTGGCCAATCATAAACTACGATTTATTTGGGATCCTAAGTCCACATCCACTTGATATTCGACGTAACTAAATGGAGAGCAACTACGCCTTATGGTCCACGACCCCCTCGATTTGTACATTGCACCAACGGGTTTGTCCAAGACAGACGCAACTCACCAGATGTTGCCATAGTCCTAGGATCCCGCATATCCTAAACACAAATCAAGGTTTAGCCTAGCTTAGGCTCAAACTATTGGCGGTTTAAACTTGCATATAATTCAATTCCTTGCCGTGTTTTTGCGGTTATTTAAATGGGCGTTTTCCACCTGTTGCCACTTTCGGTCACGCTGCTCCCAGGGCAGATGTGAGGCAGCCTCTGATGAATTCCCTCCGCCATAAACGAAACCGTTAGTCTTTCATTTTACTTAGCTATATTGTTTCTTTATTAACTCATTAAAATGAATTCATAATGCATAAAACCTCGAATACTGAAGAAAATAATGAATATAATGAAATATAAGTTGAAGGACATTTTTCGGGTGGCATGCCGAGGGGTTATATTGAAGTGCACAAGGAAGAGAGTTTGAGCCTCCAAGAACTGTCGAAACACCTCAGTAACATGGTGTTCAAATTACAAATTTTCGAGCAAAAACGTATACTTTCCGATCTACTACAAGTCACGACAGCCTCGACCTCAATAAAGCAGGATTCATTTACAATGAAGACTATGATTAAATGAATAGAAATGTTCTCATTAATTTAATGGCTATATAGCTTCATTGTGCTTATATTGCCACGTTTAGAAGTTGCAAGGAAGAATATCTTGTATGTTATGTTCCACTGGCAAAAGCAATTTGCCACTGACGTAACTGACCCGTCAGAGCCACGGAGTGTGTCGGACATGGCATTATAGAAACCGTCTCCAATCTGAAATTTTGTGTAGGAAGAAAACATATATGCATATACGCCGTTCCGTGCATCCCATTGGGACTTTGTGAAATTATTTCGTTCTTGCATCAATGTTTTTACCAATATATACATACAAGCTAAAGAAAAATTTAACTCCATGTAAAATTAGTAACGGCAAATGATGTTACCATTCTTTCTATAAGTCATTCTCATCATTTATTTATTCATTTATCCAAGGTGATAAATTCACAGTTGAAAAAGGAACGAATTTATTTCGTATGACCTTGGCCTTTCACCTTAATCACCTCTGCAATTCGTGCAGGCATCGATTGGTATACATTTTCAGTAAAGTTGTACAGCATTTCATTTAACCATATCATCTCTAAAGTTTTTTTTACATTTGCCTTATTTCTTATCAGTCTTTGTTCCAGTCGCCGGCTCATGAACGCCCACAAGTTCTATATGGGGTTAAAATCTGGACTTTTTCCTGGCATGCAGCGACTGTATAGCCAGCTTGGCTTTCCAAGATGTAACTTGTTAAGGAGGACCGTATTGGGTACAAAACAGATCAAAAATTTCACACGGCAAAAATTTCGTTTACTTACAGTACGAGCTCTATGACACGGGGTTGAATCATCATGAAGCAATACTTCATCAAAGTGCTCATGCAAGGCTTCTACCGTAGCAACAAAGGAATTTTCATAACTTTAAAAACGAAAAACGGCCAATTCCTTTGGATGTTATGCATCCCCACAATTACTGAGCTAGAATGCCATGTAGTTCGTCCAAAACATTGAGGGGGGGACTGTCAGATCCCAGAAAACTGAATTTCAACTCATCAGAGAACGCCACTCACCTCCAATCATCTACAGTCCAGTCACTTCGTTCCAATGTGCAGTTCAGCTTTTTTCGAGGATACCCTCCGTTAAAATTTGCTCTTTTCTGGCCCTAATTCATTCAACCGTTCTCACACTAACTGCATATTTTCCCCCTCCAGCAATTCAATATATAATTGAGGAGCAGTTGTAAATCTATCGCACAAGGATGCTCGCGGTAATGACCGTCTGGCCCGGTGAGTAATCACCCGTTCCCTTCTTTTCGTCCCTGACTGCTATCTCTATTCTAATACTTGTCGATTGATTTTTCTTTCTATTACCGCAAAGCAAGAATACGGACCTTTTCCTCAACACTTAATTTTTTCCTTCCTAACATTTTTTTCATTCAAAATTAGCGGTTTCACTCTCTCTCCTTCGAAATCTCCAAGCAAACTGATACTGAGCTAAATCTGAATATGACAGTCCTTTTCCAACACCAACATTTAACATTAAATTCGGCAACGATGATGGTAGTATCGTAAAAATGTTGAGTGCGGAGATTTTTTTGTCGGGCATAGTAGTTCGCATTACACTCTTTATTTCTCGAAAACTACGCTTTATTTTTGCGAAAACTATGCTTCAATTCTTAAGAAGTACATTTTGATATAGATTGGCCTTCGATGCATATGCCATTGTTTCTTCGTTTCCAATGGAATAGGTTAACAATTTCACTACTGATGCTGGATCGTATAAATACTCTTATAATAAATCTATGGAACACTTCTTTTCTATTCGACACGTTCATTTCTGGACACGTTATCTGTTGGATAGTATGAATACTTTTGTCTGTGCTGTGCTGAATACGTTCCGTGCCGCATCATATCATTTCTCAACTTTTGTCCCGTTCCGTGTTCGGATAGTTGCCTCCTACAGTGTAGTGTAGTTACGGTCTTGAATGCAGTGCTCTAACACACCCTAATCCAATTGGATTGCTGCGCCAATATTTATTATTATTATTGTTATTTGTCCCATTCGGCCCGTCGTGATCGATTTGGCCATTTTGTTTTATCAAAAACCTGAGCTGAACGCAATCGCAAGGCTTTCAGATCCCCATCTAGGGTACGAAACCATAGTTGTTTCGGCCGGCCTTTTGCTCGTTTATCATCGACTTTGATGTTCAAACCAATCTTGGCGAGAGAATTTCCCATAACGCGAATTATGTGACCATATCATCGGAAACGCCTCCTCCCAATTTTTCCACGATCGGTTCAACCCCATATCGATCCCGGATATCCTAATTTCGGATGATCACAGCGTGTTACGCCACTAGTCCAACGCAACATCTTCGTCTTCATTATCGCAAGACACCGTTCATTGTCTTTTATAGTCGGCCAACACTCAAAGAGGGCGACAGGACGAACGACACTGGGGTAAATTTTAGATGTAAGATGTTCGTTGATACTTCGATCGCAAGGAACACCAGTTGTGAAACGTTACTTCATCTATGTGGCGCTAATGCGTTAACCAAATTTACAACGCAGTTCTCCATTAGTAGGTAGCATTTACGGGAAATTTTTAAATCGTTCGGTTCATTGATAATGATTATGCTCGTTTCATGGGGCTCGGTCGTCAAAAATTCAGTTTTATTTAGATTCAATTTGAGGCCGTATTGCATGAGGCGATCACTCCATTTTTGAACAAGTTGGTTGAGATAATTTTTGCTATGTGACGCTAGGAAAACATCATCTGCATAATGCACTGTATAGGGTGCTAGACTTTGGATGTCCCGTGTGGTAGTGTCCACAAGGTGTTGTCGCAGAGTATACCAAATGAGTTCGTGTGACATATAGTCAAATGCTTTGCAATGCAATATAATGCGGGCGATGCTCCTCGGCTCAGCGTAAATTGCGTTAGTAGTTCCGCAGTTCTTGACAAACCCCACTTGATTCACAGTTATTTCAACGATTTCGCAAATACGGTTGCCAAGAATGGTGTTCTGTTTTCCCCAATGACTCGAATGAAGAATTCAGTGGACCAGAGCTCAGATGCGATGTCATCAAATTCTGTGGTTTTCCCCGATTCCATTCGTTTTATTGCTTCCTCGACCTCAGTTGCGCTGACAGGTGGAACTGCTCAAAATTTCGGCAATGATTGTTGAAGTGGAGGATGAAAAAATTCTTCAATTGAAATCTACTAGAAATATTCTCACCATCTACCCTACGCGGCTCGACGGCTAGTAAGCAAAGTACCGTTCTTGTCATTAACGCAACAGAAGTGTTCGATATCCTGAGTGTCTAGTTTATCGTAAAGATCATTGTAACGGACTGCTCAGGTGACGGTGTTCACTTTCTTTGATTCCTGGCTGGTATTCTTACAAATTTACCAATTGGCGAGTATTTTATAGTCGATAAACTTGTGGTAGAGACATTTCTTTTCACGGGCCAAAGCCAAAAATCTCAGTTAATGAACCGCTTACCTACCTTGGTGACCCCGAGGGTGGCAGAGGCTTTGTGGATCGTGTCTTTACTTTAATTCCATGATTCTTCGACATTCGTAACGGTTGGTAATCGGGTAAGTGAGATCATTTTCGCTTCATTCTTACGAAATCGTCCCATTTAGCAGGTACGGTACCATTGTTTAATCGTTCGCTAGATCCGCAAGACGCCAATCAACGGCCGAAACACTCTTGCGAGTTCCTCGGTCTTTCCAGCCAGGTTGCCAGTATTTGTTTTGCTTTTGCTCGAATTAACTTAATTAAGTCCTGATGCGTCCATGCGTCAAGAACCCTTGCCAATTTCTCGACAGGACCGTCTCGACTGAGGTGGACTCTCCGAGGCTCATTGTTACCCAATCTGATAATTTTGTTTTTAATGGCAGTGTATACATTTCGCCTGTTGCGGGACCTGTCACCAAGAGATCAGGTAGGATTTAGTATAGTGAAATAACTCTAAATATACTTTGTTCATCTCTTTTTCTGATTTCAACATTTTATTTTTGTTTTATTGCGGAGAGCATACAGTACGTTTCTTCAAACCCTCCTCCTTTGCCTGGGCTTGGGACCAGCATGCTATATAATAACACGGCGAAGTTAGCTTCTGGATCGTATCAATAGAGCTTAACTTATATTGCTGCATTCCTATCCCCATATCATGAATAAATACTAATTTAATAATGCAATTACAGGCAACATTTTTAAACAAATATGCTAATATTTTGGCAGTAAATAACATGTCAGCTGTTCATCTGTATCTATTGTTATTATCTTTAAACGCTGTGCGTTCGTGTTTGCATTGAACTTTTATCTTCTTCTCTATATACATACATAGTGTACAACTTAATACACATACAGACCTTTCAAACGTCTTACGGTTACCTCCCTATCTACTATTTTTGCTAGTAAAGAGAGTTTTTTTTGGCAGTAGCCAAGTATCTGGAAATGACTTATTTCATCTCGCCTTCTTTTGAAGAAAAATGCCTAATCATTGCTGACCAGTTTTTTCACTTCAAGTTACTCGACAGTTATGTTGCTATTATGCTTACTCCAACGCTTCAGCACTTTCGAATAGGTAATATTATATATAGCAGTGCATCTATCGTCCAAAGTTAGAATTGGAGTTGTACATACATATATGAAACACGTGTAGTATATGAGTAACATTTTGATAATAGTTACTTGGGTTCTGTATTCTGTAGTTATCACTTCGGCCCTGACATTCTCAATGATTTCGGGAGTTAATTGTGAGTTTTGGTAATTTTCATGTTAGTTATTTCAGCCCGGGAATTAATGTCCGATGTCTAAACGATACCAATGCCAGACGTAGATGTGCAGCACAAGAATCCAACACTTGAAACAAAACTTCCCAAAAGAAGTTCCTGACAATGATGTGAAAGTGATTAGAATTTAGACTTTTGTGCAGATCGGAACATCATTAATTCTAGTATGCATAGAATGAGACTTACTCCATTACGTTGTACGCGCCACATTATTTTTGCTAGAGAATCCAAGGTTCACGGGCAAACTTATTTGCTTCTAAATATCATCACCAAGCATAAACCTAACTTTCCACCTCGAGTTTTTGCCAAAATAAATATGTATTCTGTTTCACGATCGATATTCTAATATTTACAAATTAACTAACAATTCGCAAACGGGAAGCTCTATGCTTCAAGTATGAAAGGTTTTGTGTATTTATTGTGTATATTTGTGTGAAGAGCTATTCTATTTCCATGTAACCCATAATGTATATGCATTAAACATGCCAGACTATTCACGTCAGTATAATATTGACATTTAGTGTTACAGGGAATTCACACGGAAGAGACAATTTGGAGTTACTTTGTCAGCTATAGTTCGATTTCGGCCAGATGTACTACCAATATGCATAACTATATATCGCAATCCTCACCAGTGTAACCTTCTTTTCCGAATTTACGGCACAGTTCGGATCTAGCGTGTACATTTGTACAGTTTTTTCCTTGGTGCCAAATTCTAAAGACTTAAAGCATCTTTTCAGTGCTTCGTAATCGCAACCGATTCAGGCTTTGCTGGTTCTTTTCGCCACATCAAGAGGTAGACTTATCGACGCAGTTTCCGTGTCACCATATGCTTTGCTTTGCGGTAGAATATGTGCCTCCCGATCCGATTGTATACCTAGCCGGGATCGTAAAGTTCCACCAATTCCCTCCTTCTTAGTAATCTTGTCTAAGTCGGTACATTAGATGGCTACACAATTTTTACTCAGTTTTACTTCTGCCGTTTTCTCTAGTGATGACTCAATTTTCTTTTGCAGGTATTTTGACTTTTCACACTGGCTTAAATTTCACCAGTACGCCATCCTTCTTCATTCGCCTGTCAGTTTATTTTTCACACCCGATTTACTCGCTTAACAAAAATTCGAAACCTCTCATATAAGAAGCGAACAGGTTCTAGTTTCCCGTAATGCGGGAAGAGTATTATTGATTTTAAGGTGGTACTTCTTGAAGAAAATATCCTTCGAGTAATTTCAGTTCATCAGCTTCCGATAAGGTCGATTTTCTTCTTTTCTTCTTTCGTTTCTTTACCTCCCACTTAACCTGGTTTAAGTCCCAGCAATAGATCACCTTTCTGTATTCGTTCTATACGTATGACATTTGCATTCAGATCAATCAGGCAGGTATTGGCATTGACTTTACAGAGGACTTGCATTTACGCAGACTTGCTGGATTTTGTTATGTTATATTTGCTCGAAAAATACTATTGCTATATCGGGTGCAATTTTTAACCACCACCGGTGGCACTGTTCTTCGCAATATCTTCTCTAGATTCTTCATTTTCCCTGCGCATTTAGGCATTGGAAGAATACATGCTTCTGGTCCACCTAGAGCAACGCTTCCAGTGCGTCACCAGTCTCCGAAAGCTGACATTGTCAACTTTAACTCAAGCCCTAGCTATAGTGAGTACACCGGTGCCACCACCTGGTTTTGGTCTGGCCAACAAGGTCGCTGCCCCATCTTCCTTAGCGCCACCTCAGAGTATCACTACATGCATACATATACATTACGAGCTACTTGCATGGAAGACAGTTGTGAATTCTTACAAACACACAAAACCGTTCATTTTTGATACGCAGATCTTCTGCTTCTAGACTTATTTCTTGGTGCCAATCCAACAATTGTTGTTCAATAAATAACAACTTGCATTAACAAAATGTAGAAATTGGATGTAATCTGAAGCTTAAATTTCACGGAGATGCATCGTGATATTTTTTCCACACTTTTGGGAACTTAGTTTCTAAGAGTGAGTCCTGTCTTTTTCAACCCTCACTGCCTTACTTGGTAAACAACGTCGAAAGCATTCCGATGCATTCGTTTAACACCCTATGCTATCAGTCTATATTAAAACAAGTCGGCTAACCGGAAGCTGGACGCTTAAGGAATGAAAGGTTTTGTGTATTTCTTATATAAACACATTTGAGTGAGCATTTGGCCCATTAGCACATAGCACGTCATATATGCATATATTATGTGTATGTGTATCCACTTTCGGATGATATTGACATTCAAAGTCTTGAATTTGCAAGGAAACAAATTTGACCTATCATAACTTTGTTAGTAACTTGGTAGGATAATGCTCCAGATTATAGCCTCCATTTCTGCGAAATTTCCTGGTGCTAGGATGAACCTAACGGGGGTTTTGCAGCCAATTATTAAAAAAATGATAATATACTATTATCAACTTTATGTGAAAGGATATCGGTATGGAGGGTATTTCGGAGTCTAGGAAGCATGCAGTGGCGTGATTTTTTTCAAATTTTTCATTTGGGTATTTTCCGAGAATTAGCCCGTTAAAGAAATGATCACTTTTGCTCCCCGCACTCCCCATCTTTCTAACGAATGTCAAAACTTCGGAAACTACTAATCGAGACCTTTCATTTGATACCCCACAGTACTATTTTGATGGAAAAAAAATTTCAACCCCGATTTTGCATGTGTATAGCCCCCCCCCCCCCTCCCGCCTCCCTCAAATTCCACGCAGTATAGTGTAACTCACTATATGCGTGAGCATTCACAGTTTCCACCTTTCCACCAAATTTGTTGTTAATAGCTATAACTGTCTCCCAGAAAAATGCGTGTGACGGACAGACAGGCAGAAAGACAGTAAACCGATTTTAATAAGCTTTTATTTTACACAAAACCTTAAAAATATGCCTATTTGGCATGTATAAAACACGCTATTTAAAATTAACGTAGAATCATGTCCTTTATTGCATACGTGAGAGCTTCAAGACATCCACTGAATTCATACCATTCCGCTTCCAACTGAAATGCGTATGCCAGGCGAACGTATAGTAAATAGGTGTAAATGTTGACTGAAATGGTAAATAAACTGTTTTTCAGGTCTACATCCCAATTTTCACGATGATCATCCAAAAGAACAACTATGACATTCCCGACTTCCTCAACGAACAGTTTTTTAAAAATGTTGTCGAGAATAAAGTTGGATCTAAGAATTTCGAATTAACCAGCCTCGATTTCTCAATGGGATGTAAACCTGAAGATAATCATCTGAGCAAGGTTTACCGTGTAAAAGCTACTTATAATGAAAAAAAAGCGGGAAGCAAAGCAGAAAACTTTATTGTCAAATGTGTTCCCTTAGAAGGCGACAGGGAAGAGTTTGCTGAGATGGACATTTTCGAAAAAGAGAAGCTAATGTATTGCGATATCATACCGCGGATTGAGAGCTGCCTAGTTAATATAAAAACTGCACCAAAGTAAGTACAATATACGGTAAGGCTCCACATAGTTAAATTTTTAATATGAAATTTACTTGATTGCTAGATGCTACTATGTCATGAATGAACCCATGGCGACTATGGTCTTTGAAGACATGAAACCAACGGGATACGATATAGGAGATCGCGTGAACGGGGTGGACATAAACCATTGTAAAGTTTTTTTGACAAAACTAGGGCAGTATCACGCTGGTTCCTTATTGCTTCTGGAAAAAGTATAAACTAACAATTCAGAAAAATTAAAATTCACAATAATCCCTTTTCTGTAGGAACCTTCGTTGAGAGAATCAGAAAATTTAAAGCATGGTATATTTTCTTCGCTGAGCTTCAGCAAACCAAGTATGGCAACCATGCCGTATCTGAATCTTTCAAGACTTATCGATCATGCATCAAAATGGCCTGGCTATGAAAAAATCGTGAATAAACTAAAAGACTTCCTTACAAATAAAACTTTCCTCGACAAAGTTGTAGAAAACATAAGAATATCACCAGGTGATATAGTAGCAATCTGCCATGAAGATTGTTGGGTAAACAACATCCTTTTCCAATACAAAGGGAATTCGGTAACGGATGCTCTTCTCGTGAGTATATGATAATAATCATTTTTGAAATGGCATTCAATTGTAATAATATTTTATTTATGTTTAAAAAAATATTCTAAAATAACAGATAAATTTTCATTGATTTATTTTTAGATTGATTTTCAAGGATGCACTCGAGGGAGTGTAGGACTTGACATTATATTCTTTTTTACTGTCAACGCAGAATTAAATGTCTTACGCCAAGATAGAGATCAACTAATTGAAGAATATTACTACCCAGCGTTCCGAACATCACTCGAACAAGGCTCCTATAAGAACATCCCTACAATTCAAGATGTCAAAAATGAAGTTAAAAAGAAAGCAATGTTTGGACTTTTGGGTGCAGTTCTAATGTTACCTTTTATCTCAATGAAAAAAGAAGACAAACTTGAAAATACTATGGAAGCACTAAAGGATAAAAATAAACTAGAAAAAATGGCCGATATCGCTTGCTCATCAGAACGATTCAAAGAAACTCTAAAAATTTTTCTGAAGGAGTGGGAAACCTATGGATTATTTGATTAAGAAATTACCCCGCTAAAGAACTGTGCTACCAACTATTTCATCTCACCAATTCCATTCAGTATTTCCAATAACACACTGGAGATTCAAACTATTAAATTGATAATAAACATGTGAAAACCAAATTTTATGTGTAGCTCTTTATTTTGACTTGAGGTAAAATCAAATTTTGATCATCTAGGGGAATCTGGGAGATTCTATGAATCTAAGAGACTTTTTTTCTCTGTGAATTGGGACCTACGAACACACGCACACTCGGTGGAGAAGAGTGCTTCGGCGAGTACTGAAACTGTTGCCTGCAGTACGGCATGGTTTTGTTAGTGCCGCCGCCTCTGCCCTATCGACTCCGCGATGACCTCAAGTCGAACAGGTTCGCCGATGATGGCCGGGATTCTGTAGCTGCGAGTAATAAAGCGATACACGCAGTCATATACGCTCAGCGAATCTCTGGTGCAACAAGGAGCGGTAGGATGTTGTACCCGCCCCGCCGTTATTTCGTTGTAGGAGCAGATGATAAAAAGGTTTGCTGCCTACGTGAACCTGTCGAAGTGGTCACCACAGATTTTGGCACGCGGAATAATGCTCATGGTTTTCGTGGCGCCTAGACGTCGAACCGCCCCACGAAAAGTGGTTTTGACGTCCATTACGGAATACCGACCTAGTCACCAAGTTAGACGACTTCTGCTGGTTATCCGCAAGTTTCTCCTTCTCATTAGATCGATTTTCATTTTCTGCCTAACTCCCAGGTGTAGTGATAGCTTCCTCAGTGAGTAATATGCAAGACTGCAAAGTTCAAATGATCGCGTCAGTGACATTGAGAAAGTGGGTGCACCTTATGAGAGTGATATTCGTCATATTACCCCCCTGTAAAATGTAGCAAAATGAAACAACCGTGTAATAATCTAGCTCATGATAGGCGCAAAGTTATGACTATTGGCAAATCGACCATAAGCGGGGCATACCCTTGCGAGTGTGTAAGCTTTTGGCGACATGGCACCGGTTGCCGCCTGTCTTCTCCATGTCAACGTGCACTTTATTGGTATTTGCATTTGCAAGAAGGCATCCTTTTCAGAATCAGTTTGACCTGTCTGGGGCACATTAGGTGCACGATCGGTCAGTTGATATAGCAGTGAGTTTTATCTGCCAGCCGCGCGCGATTTCTTTAATGGCGTCACCGAAACTGAACCCTCTCCGATTGATTTCCAGGGAAGCACACTCACTTATTATAAATAACTTTCTTGCTATGAATCCATCTAGCTAGTTGGGAAGTCATATTATTCAGGCTTGAAACAAGCTCTAGAAAAGCAGGTTTTAAAATTATATTTATGTCACCAACATCAAGAAGTTGAGAAATCGGAAGCTGAACGCTGCAGGCATGAAAGGTTTGTGTATTCTTATATACTCTATAGTATAGGTTATATTACTGCTTCTAATGTACTATTATATTATTATAAACAGAGATCGGTATTGAGAGTATGTTGAGGCCTAGATAGCATGCGCATGGACTAGCATAATTTTTTTTCAAATTTTCAAGTTGAGTAGTGCCTGGGAATGGATTCTAATGCACCATTTTTGGACCCCTGCAATCAATGTCAAAACTTATGTCGGCTATAGAAACTACTAATACAGGATTTTACTTTTAACATCCCACATGACTATATTCGTTGCACATATGGGGACCACCCTTAAACTCAACATAGAACAGTGTTCTTACTACATGAGACAGAATTCACAGTTCCGACCTTTTCACCATATTTCGCATCCGTGGAAGTAAGTTGCTCTCTATTTGGTCCGGTCCAATACCATGTGGATATGGGCTTAGGATCGCCATGTTTTAACTTTAGATTAAGATAATTAATGACAAGGCCTATATCTTATGCTCCTGAGCCTCCTTTACAATGAAGAAACTCTCGTAAGAGTCCAATTTGTTCCGCTTGAGCTCATTCAGCAACGTTACTCTCACCATTTTATGATCATGTTCTATGTGCGACTGCAGATTTGATATGTGTTTTTCTGCCCTGTTTTATTAGCTCAGCTTCTTTTAAATGTTCCTTGACCCGAGTGTTGACTGGCCGTTGATCTTGCCTTACGTATGGTCAAGGGCAATATCCGCAAGACATCTTCTAGATGCGGCTTTTTCCTCTTCTTTCTCTGGGTCTTTTTCATTGCCTAGTTGTGCTTTGAGCATGTGAATCCTGCTTGATCCTACTTCTTCGATAGTTTTTTTGGCCGAGATTCGTCGCAAAGCTGGGAACATTGCCGTTGAGTATGTTATGCTGACTCATTGTGTCCATCTTCATCCTCTGTTGTTCGAACAAAGTTGTTAGGCGATTTCGTTCCTTCGTACCTTACATCTTTCGAACCAAGCTATGGATTAGAGTTGGCCGAAACCCATTCTTTCCGGCTGTATCCACAATGTATGATTTTTCTTTTGCAAACCTTTCTTTGGTAAGAAGTATAGACAAAAGTCTGTGCACCATGGATCGGTAGGCGACCACTTTATACTGGTGTGAGTGGTTAGGCGTCCTGATGATGGTACGTTGTTTAGTCGATGGCTTCCTATATATGTCGAGTTCGAAGCTGTTACTGTTCTTTAGTATTTTGATATCGAGGAAGAGAATTCCACCGTTTGATTACTCTTCCATCGTGAATTTCATATTAGGATGCCACTGGTTGATTTGGTCAAGTATATGATATTTTGCTTTTTTGCTCTTTTACAATGGCCAGAACGTCATCCACATAGCGTAACCAAACTCTAGGTTTAGTTTTCTGTCTTTCCATTTTCTGCCATAATGGGTAATTTGGCATACAGTTTGACCTGTTTTTTACCCTCCGGAGTACTGTCCTGCTGTTCGATTCATTCTTCCAGTTTTCGTAGGGCTTCTTTCACTGGGATGCTAGGAAATAGTGCCTTTACATCGTATGAGACCAAGATTTCGTCGTTATCTATATGGCACTCCTACAATCTCTCCACGACTTCTGCTGTATTTCTCACTGTTGTGCTGTTGTAGATATTACCAATTTTCTGTACTTCACATATCACTCATTTGGCTATGTTGTATGTTGAAGAGTTCGTACCTGCTATTATCTCTCTCATTTCTTCCCCTTCTCTGTGAATTTTTGGTTGGCACCTAATTCTCGGAAGGATCGGGTTAGGCATTCTAAGCTATGCCATGTTTGGTATAATCGATTTACACTCCTTCAGTGGTTTTTACATTCGTTTAATCGAATCCGGCAATGGATTGATTCTTAATTCGAAATATCCTCCAGATTTTTGTTTTTCGAATACTCGCCTATCATATTTCTGTTTGCCCATGACTACCAACGCGTTTCCTTTATCCGCATCTATAATAGATAGTATGCATTCTTTTGCTTCAACTGTTTGGTCAGCCTCATTGCTTTGCAAGAGCGACTGAGCTTACTGTTGACCACCGAATTTACAACTTTGGCCACTTCTCTCCTAATGTACTCGTATTTTGTCTCTGTTTCGAAATATTTTATTTAATTCTTGATATGCATTATTGTAGTTTCGTCTATTGTAAATCGAGCAGTAGATTTATTAATAAAGTAGTTGGGTATCGTTTCAATTGAGTATTTGATTGCCTTGTTCAGTTGTGGTTGGGATCTAAATAGGTCCGCTAGTTTTTTGTCATGGATACTTCTTTTTTGGCTCTCGTACATTCCTGGACCCTGGCTATTTATGCCAATTCGCCCACTATCGGTTCACATTCTTTCTCCGATTGGCTGGCTAATTCTAGATGTGCTTCATATGTTATTAGTGTGATTTTGTTAAGACTAGAGTATAATTTGCTTCTTTTAATAACCTCGCGCGAGTAAATATTATTCGGAACCAGTAGGTAGATGAATCTGAAGGGACAAACCAACGCAAAACATTTGAGAGCGTCAATAATGAAGTTTTCCTAATTCAGTGCAATAGGAAATGGAGTTAATTTGTAGTTCGGCTCACTTTGTTTAAATAGAATAATGGCATCCTGAAATAATATATATTTTGCCATTTCCTTTTAGCTTTCCTATTGTTTTTCATATATCCTAAAACATGCTGCTCCCAATAACTGGGAGTTTTTCTTCATTAATTTATTATCAGTTTGGATTGAAAATATTGAAAAGAAGTCCTAAATGAGGGGTCCGTGGACCAAAAAAAGAGGGAGTAAGTTGCCCTCCATTTGGTCCGGTCCGGCATTAAGTTGGTGCGGACTTAGGACCCCATAATTCTCAAGAAAAAAAATATATATTGAAAATATTCCTACGAAAAAAAGTTAAAATTTTCCCACGACGTTTTCAATTGTTAATTATAGAAGTTTAAAATCAAATTTACAAATATTGACTTGAACAACCATAGCCGAATTGCCACACGCCGTTTATAGTCTCATTAACCTTATCTCAAGATTATACCTAATTCAACATTAAAATAGTCCATTCACATGCTTATCTACTGAAACATAAACGTCATCCTCGACTGTTCTTATATGGGGTATTCATGGAGCTCTAACCGGTTGGCAGCAGCTTGGCATTATTTTTCCCATTTATAAAAGAGGAGGCGTTAATAACTTGTGTTGCTAGACGGATAGTCCCATACGCTCCGAGCACACCGGTTTATACCAGACAGGTTTCACTCCAGCAGATCAAAGAAAGTACATGTATTGTGGCAATATCCTGAACCAAATAAAATATAACGGTAACATCCAATAGCACTGTTTAACGAAAATAACTTCTGAAAATGGTTCAAATCTAGTATCGAAAATCACAGCCGATAATATGTATGACGACAAAATCCGCAATCTGTTGTTTGCAGCCAGCAGAGTTCGGCGCTTCAGGTATAAAAGGTTTTGTTGGTTTTATATGTAAGAATATTTAGGTTGGTTCTATTTATACATAACTCAATATGTATACACTTTGATTCAATTAGAATTGGTACTGACATTTCATCTCGTGCTCTTTATGTGAAATAGTAGGATTTCCACCAAACCCTCCAGTATGATGCTTCCGATTTTAATCTATCCCATTTCACTTTTACGAATGTAGGATGAACTTGAGGGGATACGCTGCCAAATTTACAAAATACGATAATATAGGATTAGTAACTTTATTTGAGCAGATATCGGAACATGGAGTATTTTAAGGCTTAGATAGCATGTGCACGGATAGCAGTGATTATTTTCAGATATTTTCTGTTTCTGAGAGCAGGTCTTTGAAATAATTGACCCCTTTTGGAACGGACCCCACGCTCCTCCTTTCATTTGATGCCCCAGATGGCTATATTCGATGAAAAGACCAACCCTTTACATGTTTTGGGGACCGGGAAAGAAAAAGTGTATCATATAAAACTACGGTATAGGCCATAATGTCAGGCAGTTGCTAGAGATATCGAATTGATGTATCTCAACCAGGATGTTTAGAGTTTCTTCCCATGGTAGGTACAAACCGGTCACTTTACACAAAAATCTTAACAAACATTAACTAAGATATTTTATGGTAAGAGCTTATATTTGCTTATGTTGTTCTGGAACGTCTTAAGCTCAAATTACTACATAGTGTCTAAGCTCATAAACATGAAAGTGACAAAACAGGGAACTCCCAAAGTATTCGTCACCATTCTTCTCAATTGGCAATTGCGTCGTCCAGTTTCAAAAATCTGACAGTATGTAGCGATTGGGTCTTGAGTATTTCGACCTGGCAATTTTTCCGTGGCTCATAAGGACCACATGGCCTACAATTTTCGAATGTTTATATGGATATCAGCATATAATAGGAAAAACTTACTGTTGTATCTCATTCGCCATCCGTCGTCTACCATTCCTGCGCGTAAGATTCTCCTGAGGGCTCGACGTTCAAAACACTAATTTTTGCTCTCCATCTTGCTGTCGTAACCCAGCACCTGCCGAATCAACGTTGTATATATTGACATATTGTAAACTTTGCAATACTGCCAATCAGCATACACTAAATGGCACCGTTTTACATTTAGTTTAAGGAGGTATCCTTACATGTGCGTATTGATTAATACTTCTGCGCGTCCATTGTAAATGGGAAATGCAATGGTTTGGGAAGTGCACACTTGTTTTAAGGCCATTTCATTTCATTTCATTTCATTTATTTCGGAATAGTGACTTACAACTAGACAATGATTACTTAATGCTAGCTTAATAACGGCTAATAGATCTTAACGCTATCAAACGGGTGACTATTACATAGTTTGGCCAACCCGACCTTCTCTGTAATCTACTTTACTGTGTATATTTTTATTTATACATCGATCTTGACAATTTATAAAGCACTTGGCATATTCAAACTGCGCCCGCACTAAAGGCGCGAGAAGGTGAAATTTTACTTACTTAACCTAATTACATATAACTTAACCTAACTTATTTTAACTTAATCTAGCTTAATCTAACATAAATAATTCTTAACTACTATTTACAATGAGCACATTACAATTTCCTGTGCTTATCCTCTATCCACCCCTACCAGGCAGGGAGTTTCAAAAAGGGTTAGGATTTTGGGTCTTAGAGATGAACTCACGATTTGGCAGGGCCTTAAGAATGTGGCCAATGGGGAGGTTTTACCCTGTTGGTAGAGTTGCCGAATTAATGGGTTGGGGTGGTCCTCCGTTCTTTCGAAGAACCTTTCCATTATTGTGAGAACGTGTTCTCGAAGTGGTTTGACTTTGGCTCGCCTATACACTTCGGCGTTTTTGCCGATCTTTTTTGTTTTCCAGTTGTAAGACAAGCCTGTGCAATGTCTAAGGATTCGGCGTTCGAATGACTCGCATTTTGCCATTGCTTGGTTGGAGCAAGATATCCAAGTTGGTGCTCCGTAACAGATAACGGGTCTTATAAGGGCCTTATACAGGGTCAGTTTGGTTTTGGTGCTGAGACCTACTGTCTTGCGAAGAAGATAGTAGATGCTACTGACTGCACCGCGTGCCTTGCTGATAGCGAGCTGAAGGTGGGGTTTGAACTTAAGGAGTTCGTGCAGGGTTACTCCCAAGTATTTGATCGAAGTAGATCCGCTCACTGTGGTGTTCCCGATTCTCATTTTCAAGCGTTTAGCTTTCCTATGGATGCCTCTAGAACCTAAGTATCTAGATTTTCTCCTAAAAGTGCAGATTTGCGTTTTTCCCTCATTAATCTTGATTCCCCAACTACGGTAGTACCTGCAGAGATTTACAATGTATTTCTCAACCGCTTTGGCTGCCCTGTTGGGGTGGAGGTTCGAAGCGAAGATAAGCGTGTCATCGGCGAATTGGATCAGTTCAACGCCGTCATCGGGGATCGGAACGTCAGCCGTGAAGATGTTATAGAAAGTTGGCCCAGAAATGGATCCTTGCGGTACACCCGACGTTACCGGCAAGAGATCGGAGAATTCACTCCCCACGCTGACATAAAAGTGCCTATCTTCGAAGAAACTTAACGCAAGTCTTATTATCGGGACAGGAAAGTCATTGTCTATCAATTTGTATATAAGTCCGTTTACCCACACGGAGTCGAAGGCCTTTTCCAAATCTAACGCACATGCTACTGTGGGTTTATTGTTGACGTTAAGTCTTGAGACGACAGTGTCGTGTAGGTAGCTCAGCGCGTGCTGGGTTCCGTGTTTAGCACGGAATCCGAACTGGTGGTCAGGGATAACTTTGTTGAGATTACAATGCTGGACTAGCCCAATTGTCCATGCTTTCTCAAACAGTTTGCCAAGGTTCGATAATAGGGAAATGGGCCTGAAATTGCTTGGCTCGTTGGAGGTTCCTTTCTTTCGGATCGCAATAATTTTTGCAACTTTCCATGTGGATGGAAAGTAGCCGTTGTTAATACAGTTGTTGAAAACTGCTAATAAAAACTTCAGTGAGGCTCTGGGGAGGTTCTTTATGACAAAGTTCGGGATTTCATCAGGCCCGGCTGACCTTTTACCGTTTAGGTTTCTGGTTAAGTCGGTGAGTTGAGTTAAACTCAGAAAATGTTGCGATTCCGATGGCTTGACTGAGGTGTTGGTTGTGGTGAATTTTGTTAGCTTCTTGGAGCTCTCAGAGACGAAGGCCTTGATTGTTGAATCAACAATCGACGATATAGCCGGGTTGTTTTGAGGCGGAGGGGAATTGAGCTGAGTCTCAAAAGATTCCGCGAGAACTTGCGCTTTCCTAGCGTCACTGCAGATGTGCTCCCCGTTCTTGGAAAGAGCGATATTGCGGAACTTATGTTTGCCGGTTAGCCTGTTGATATGCTGAAACATATCTGGGCCGGGCTTAATATCTGCTAGTTTCCTTGTCAGTTCTTTGTTGCGGAAATTCGCCACTCTTTGCCGAATTATTGTACTCAGACAATTAATCCGGGAAAGCAATGCTTTATACTCAGCATTAACTTTATTTCCGAGTTTGTGGAAAATCCGTTTGAGTTTCCTACGCCATATTTGCCTGACTTTCATATGGAGCATGATATCGTGAGGGACTGAGTTATATTGTAACTCGTCGACTTTAATAAGCCTTGTGTTTCTGCGTGTAGCAGTATTAATGGCATCTGTGGCCAAGGTGATGGCTTCGTCGATCTCCATGTCTGATAGATTGCGGTCAGTTGCGAGTTTTTTCAAGTTCAGCCTTGGTGCAAGGTCTGCCTTGAATTTGTCCCAATCAGTGTGGGCGAAGGACCTTACGGTGGTCATTACTCGCTTTCGCAGTTGGGAGGACGAGGACAGTTTAAGTTGTACTGCGAAATGGTCAGACATGCCTGGTAGAGTAGTGCACGATATCACTTGAAAGTTCAGGGAAGTTTCCTCAGATAGGAGGAAGTAGTCAATGGTTGATTGGCTACTGGGTCTTGTCGGAGTATCTGGCAAGACCAAATCGACATAGGCTGGCGAGTAAGGGTCTTGGATCCATTTAAGCAGGGTTTCCCCATTTCTATTGACTGCCGTATCGCCCCAGGAGGTGTGCCTAGAGTTGAAGTCGCCACCGAAAATGAGGTACTTGTACTTTAACTGGAGATTGCCCAAGATCTTAAGATCTTGTCCCAGTTGCTCAGTTAGACAATTGCATTTGATGTAGACGGAAACTACCAAAATTCGTCTTCCATCAGTGGTTTTTACTATTGCCGCCGCAGCGGAAGAGGTAAGCAGGTTTCGTATAACGACTTCCTCAAATTCATAGTCTTTTCTGACTAAAAGGGCAGCGCCAGTGTTATTGTCGTTCCGGATAATATTATACCCGGTGAATTGCACGTTATGCCTGCTATTGAGGTGAGTTTCTGAAACGCAGTATAAGTCTGCTTTCAGACTGTCGATCAACACTTGGGCAGTGGCACGTTGGGCGTGTGAGATCAGGGACGCGGAGTTAAAGGTGACGATATTTAACTCCATAAGTTCATCAGAAGTTTTATTGCAGCGAATTGACGCTGCTCGTTGGTGGAGGCCGTCGCGAGGGATTGCACCAATTCGCGGAAGGCGTTTGGTGCGGGGGTGGGAGCAGGTTGTGCTGCCACTCTTGGTGCAGAGCTCCTGGCAGCTTGCGCGTACGAGACGCTGGGTCTGGCCAAGCTTTGTGACAGTTGTGTCACTGCGTGCTTGGCTCGGGAGCTTTCATTCGCTCTTCTTTGCTTGGCAGCTTCCTTCCTAGCTACCATTTCTTTATAAGCTGGGCACCCGCGGTAACTCGCTGGGTGGCCTGCTTGTCCGCAGTTGCAGCAGAGTACTCCTTCGGCTGCAGTCCTCGTGCATTCCCCACGAGGGTGCGCTTTCGAGCACTTGACACATCTGTGTATTATTGTGCAGTTTTGCGCAATATGTCCGAAGTTTTGGCAGTTGTAACACTGCACTTCTTCGAAGCTCATGACTTTTTGCCATGAGATCTTTTGATGAAGGATGTATCTAACCTTCATCACTTCGGTGAGCTCTTGAGAGGGCTCGAACGTGGCGATAAATAGTCCCGATTGAGATTTCATCGGGAGGGTGGGGACTTCTCTATGCAGAGCTTTGTCTCTGCGGGTGACCAAGTTCGCCACCGTGTTGAGTTTGAACTCAGGGTGGTCGGCTTGCAGTTCTTGCAGGATGTCCGTGGGGTCCGTTTCCCTGTGGAGCCCTCGGATAATTAGGGACTTATTTCGCAAAGAAGGCGGGGTCCGGGTTGTGGCGTTAAGCCCTTGCTCTTTCATGAGCGCGAAGACCTGGGCGTGTTCTTCCGCCGTCTCCGTGAAGATGAGGGTTCTATCCGCCCTCGTGTTTTTTAGGGATGCTTTCAATCCCTTGGCTTTAATTAGTCGGAGGAAATGGGGGACGTTTAAATTGTAGCCGGTAATGGCCGGAATTTTAACTTTTCTAGTTTTTAAGGGAGGGGAAGGATTTGCGGATGGTTGTGGTGGCTGTGGTGGGGCGGTCACAATTTTCGCACTAACCTTGCTTTTTTTATAACTTTTCCGGCTCCGGACAAAGTTGAAGGGGTCCTCATCAATGATGACCTCAGGGAAGGCTGCAGACGATCCCGCGATGTCCATTGAAGAGGCTTCTTGTTGCTCTTGTTGTTGCTGTTGATGCTGTTCTTGATGTTGTTCTTGATGTTGTTGTTCTTGATGTTGTTGTTGCTGCTGATGTCTCATTTGCTGCTGTACTGCTGGCGGCCCAGAGCGGACCGTCTCCTCCAGCGACGCTAGCTTCTCCTGCAGTTGCTTGATGAGCAGCTGCTGGCACTCCAATTGCTGTGCCATGGCTGCTCTTTCGCACTTCAGGTCTGCAATTTCCTTGTGCAGACCCAAAGCAACCTCGTTGACCTCGGGGCCCGTGCTCCCCTCTTCCTCGGAGGACATCTCGCCAGGGAGTATCACCTTACTCCTCTTGGCGGACATTCTGTCCCCAAGCCCGTTCTGCGTGGCTGCCGGTTATTTTCTGCCACTATCTGAAATAAATAATAAATGATCAATAGTTTTCTTTTTTTTTTCCCCTTTGCTATACAGTGACTCAATAATATTGAGATGCACTGTACAACGCTGTCGGAACGATACTTCCTTGCGAGTATCTTGCTATATCTGCAATTTCACTTTTCTCACTTTCGCACTTTTAATTCACAACTGGTGATTTGAGAAAATCACCTCGCACTGTAGAATGGAACTCTACGCGTCTCGTCTGTTCGCTTCGATGTCTCGGAGCGAACTCCGTCGTGTTTTAAGGCCTCATTCTCACGATATATATAGCGATAAACCCATACATGGGCATAGCGCGTCACGCAGACCTATGAACCATCGCTCTCCACCCCTTTCTTCACTGTTCTGTGCCACGTAGTTGTAGGATGACCCACTCATAGGCCATCCTTATACAGCGAGATCCATCGGCTGATTCGAATTTTCACGCTTGTAGAATGTGTACAGTATAGAGGATCAGATTTTGGAAATCATTGTCGATTTGAACGTGGGTAGGTACGCTGACCCCTAGCAGACGGTTATGTGGGGTTTTACCCCAAAAGCGGGGCTATCATATGGTATTACATCGCATGGCTGGATCAGTATTTAACCATTATTCGTGATAGTGATGATCTTCTTTTCCTTCTTCAACATATTGTCCACAAAGCTTTCCGCTGATAAGTAGGTACCCGGCTACTGCTTCCAGTTCCGTTCCATATGATGCGTACCTTGGGCATGGAAGAGTACATGCTCGCATCCTCCATTACGTTCTTTTATCTTGGATAGTTCAATGAATCATCACGGCCAAATCGGTGGATTCATCCTCGGTAGCCATAAGGTCCGCCTAAAACCTAAGTCGAATCGTAGTCTACGTCTTCTTTAATCCAGCTCTCAACTTTCTACCAGTGATAGATTCTTTGCCGACTGTTATCGAACGGTGGTAGATTTACCAATTCCATAACTTGGTTCGTGAATCCAGATAGATTCAGTCGCAAAGATATCGATGGACATCATTCCAGTTCATTTCCAATTCCAGAAGTGCATCATTATAAGTGATGACATAACACTTAATTTTGGAAAGTTTGAAGTCAATCTAACTATTATTAACAAAGTTATACTATAAAAGGTCAAAGTTTTGTTGTTGTTTTGTTGAAGACTAGAAAATAGCCGTTGGTCGTTCCTAATTTTGTTGAAGGTCTTCAGGTTAGTTCTTTTAATTTTCATCATTTCCTTAACTGTGTATTCAAGAATTGGTCTGGTTATGCTTCGGAAATTTTTAATGTAGTGTAGTCCCCATTGACAACTAGAGAACAATTTGATCGCCCAAGAAGCTGTTTTAGCTTTCACTAAAGTGCCCTTAAAGTAGAGTTTGATTTATGTGTTCAACAAGTTACTACGAGGCCATTAACGAAAATCGTCCTTTTGCTTTCTGCCGAAATGTATGGTATTGGACTTTTCAAAACTAATTGGTAACCTAAGATAGTGTCAGTTTTCAGTGAAAGATTTTGTCTCTGTCCTTAACTTTGAAATTGTTCAAAAATAGACAAATTCTAATTTCCTTTAAGTCATTAGTTTTTATTATTCACCGAATATGTACGTCGGCAGCCACTTATTGCCTTCTTCAGCGAAATCGCTGACTGAAATAGAATGCATAACGCAACATTGTTTTGAAACCGCTTCCTCTCTGATGATAACTGTTATGAAGGTGGAAAGTCTAAAAACAGAAAAGGATTGCGCTGAAGTAAAGGGTTTTGAATTGTAATGGACTCATCATTAATTGTCATGGTTCTATGTGAACGGAAAAGGAGTATTAATCGAGCAATATCATAATGTGTTCTATGAAAATACCTTTCAATAAGCCCAGGTCGACTTTTTCATACGCATTTTGTGTTTCTAGGCTTGTGGCAACTACATGTCTACTATTACTCTTTTCGACCCTTGTGACTAATGGAATGCCAGTGTGGCAGGGTTTTGTCAACCTGCGAGGTCTGTCAGCGTAGCTTTCAAAGGGTAAACACTGATTGGCCTCGACAAAGTTTTCAAGTCTTTGTTTCACCATCGCATTGTGCGCCTTGCGAAATACATTGACTGACTATTAAAATTTTTTACTTTTTTAGGGAATTGGGACTATTCTAATGGAAGTCCAATCTGCAGGAATTTTTGAATGCAGCCATATCTTGTTCAGTGCTACCTTGAGGTTCTGTTTAACTGAAGCATTAAACCATTCAAGGTATTCTGTGATGTTACCAGTCCAATGATAGTTCCCAAAGGTCGTATTTGTTTTTTTCTGGCGATTTCGTGTTATAAGTTCCTCAATTCACAAGCATTTTTCAACTGACACATGTCAGTGAGTGTTTTTGCAGTAATTTTTGGTTTTTGTTTTTCGTAGGCAGGTTTTCTACTCTGACTGAGCGTTAGTATATTTATTAATAAGTGCTCCTATTTGGGCATGTCATGCCTTGCGTTTGGATCCTTTCCCATTTATTTTGTCGACTTACCAATCTCCTCTTTAATGTTATATCAGGTGACTATTTGACTATTTGATTAACTTGTTTTGGAGCAGGATTTTACCGATGAAGTGTCTGGCTTCATGACTGAGTTTATAGTTTTGGATGATGATTACGCTATGAAGACTATTGCTAATTTTCCATGGGGACGTGATCCATTCCCAAGAAAGGATGGTACTGTTTATCATAGTGATGTCAGGGATTGAAGTGTGAATTTGACGGTCGTTCGACCTTTGGTAGAAAGCCAGGCCACCGTTATTTAGGATTCTGAACTCGGTATCACTAACCAGAATCTCTAGAGTCCTGCCTTTCGCTGACGTCGTCGAGTTTCCATAGGTTCTGCCGCGGTATTAAAATCACCACAAATGGTGGCATTATAATGTTTTTTTAAAAAAAGAGAAATGAGAGATATCTTTTGAGGTATTCGGTGGAAAACAGACAGAAGCCATTGTTAAATTCGGTTTTAGATTTTTTGTTGTGACTATCAGAATATCATGATCAGATTGATAATGCAATTTAAAGAATTATATATAATTTTTGAGAACTATCCCTATTCCTCCATATCGATCTTTTCTAAGTATGAAAATTGTGTTGTACTCAGAGATCGTGCTATGCGCGAAACTATCGTTGATGTTGAAAATTTTCCAGGGAATGGGTATTAAAGTCTTGTCTATTAGCAACATATAAAAGGGAGTTCTTATTTTCACATAGGCTTTACATGTTACCGTGTAAAATCCCCACTAAGTGATTACTGGACGTGTAAATTTTATCTGCAACTCTTCGAAGGCTAAAGTACTTTAAAAAAAAAAGTTAACTGCCTCAAAGTTAAGTTCTCAACAAAAAAAATCCCTTCGGCCTGATTTAGATCTGAACTTACGACGGATTTCACTTCACTCAAGTGCGATTATTATCATACAATATAAATGGAGCGATTACCACCCATTTGCTTTGGTTACACTGCTCCCAGGGCAGAGGCGAGGCAGGGTATGATGAGTTGCCTCTAGCCTGGACGAAATCATCAGTCAACGTTTTTGATAAACCTGGGCGTTTATCCAAAAAGGAGGAGGCCATGCACCACAAGAGAAGAAGTAAGTTGCTTCCCAAGTGCTCCGGCCCGTCATGCGGGATGCGGACTCAGGACTCTCAGCATCCTAAGTAAATAGAGTTAACTTTTATAATTTTATTTGCATGTTTTCGATAGTTCGGGGTGGATGGTTGTATCCAGTTAGATCACTGCTGTTAATATAAGGGTTTGCTTTTGAAAACTGTATTTTGGATTCCATTCGTGGAGTACTTCTCTTTTCCGTAATAAGGCTATAGAATTAATTGTCCCTGGCGATCTCCTTTACGTCATTATGCTGGTTTCTGACTGGAAGTACATTTGCCATGAGCAAAAAAGAAAAAGGGTAATCGCCGAACGGATCCAAATTCAGAATGTCCAAGTATTTCCATGATTTACTTATATGTTTTTGATTGCTGCAACTTTAGGGCAAGAGCTGCCACTGGCGTTGTGTAGGGCACTATTGCATAGAAAACATTTTTTATTCTCGTACTCATTTGGACATTAACCCTTATTTCCACATTTAAGACATATCGCATTCACAGACTTGCAGAACTTGATCGAATAAGCAAGTCTTCCGCATTTGTGCGAATTCTAGTATAATCGAAAATAATGAATTCTGGGATTTCAGTTCTTTCGAGTGTTCACTTAACCATGGTAGGAGGAATGAAAGGATAGGGGTTATCTGTGTCTCTTCTTTTAAATCTGATAACGTTAGCAATTTTCACTGGCAATTTTGTGTCACAAACAATCTTTCGTTCAGTGAAAATCAGAGGAGCACGTTTTACGATACGGTATCAGTAAGTAAAATTGTTGAGAATAAGATCTCTAAGATCCTTGTCTTTTAATCTTTCGTTAGTTACAAAATCATCCGCGTTTTTGACACAATCGAACAAAACTTTATGTTGAACCTTGCAAAGCCTACTTTTTAAGGTTTTGTGTAAAACAAAACCTTATTAAAATCGATTCACTGTATGTCTCAAAGAAATTTGGTGGGCATATCGGAACTATCAAATCCCATGCATAAAGTGAGTGACATAAATTTGCGTGCAGTTTAAAGGGGGGCCCCATACATGGGGATGTAGAACATTTTTCACCGAATATAGTCACGTGGAGTATCGAATGAAAGGTCTCAATTCGTACTTTCCGAATCTGATATTAGTTTTGAATTGCAAAGTGTGCGAGTAAGGAGTCAAAATGTAGACACTTAAAGTGAGACAGGACTCATTTTCGGAAACTACCCAACCCACAAATCCAAAAAAAATTTTGGTGCGCTTAAATAAAATCTAGGCCCCAAAACAGGTCTCATCCCAATATCTGCTCAAATAAACTTACTAATAGTATATTATCAACTTTTGAAAATTGACTAAAAAACATATATAGGTCTAGGGTGTTGTCCTCTGACATGACATTTTCCTACGTATCAATGTATCACTGTGCTCAGGTGTTTTGCCAATTCTATAGTTGATATGACAATGGCTACTGATCGCCTATCACCATTACAATTGCGGACAGATGGACAGACGAGGTCCGAGGTGTGACAGACAGAGACCGACGATTTTGATAAGTTTCTTTTTTACACAAACTTTTAAAAAGGGCTGGGGAAAATAGATTCTTGATAAATGGAGATTCAATATTACACTCGAATATCAATTATTTTCGACAATTATGACGCCAGCATTTGTATGGTTTAAGATGTAGTAAATTCACAAAAAAATTGATAGCTTTAAACTACTACATCATCATCAACGACGCAACAACCGTGCCGAGTTCCACCAATTCGATATCCCTAAAAGCAGTCTGGCGTCCTGACCTACGCCATCGCTCCATCTTCTTTTACTAACATAGATATTGCCCTTATAGACTTTCCGGATGGGATCATCCTCATCCATACGGATTAAGTGACCCGCCCACCATAACCTATTGAGCCAGATTTTATCCACAACCTGACCGTCATGGCATCGCTCATAGATTTCATCGTTATGTAGGTTACGGAATCGACCAAGAGTTCTTCGGAGGATTCTTCTCTCGAACGCGGCCAAAAGTTCGCAATTCCTTTTGCTAAGCACCCAACTTTCCGAGGCACACATGAGGACTGGCAAGATCATTGTCCTATACAGTAAGAGCTTTGAGAACAGTTTTTGTAAGCTGAAATAGACTCTGTTGGCTGACAACAACCGTGCGCGGTTTTCATCATCGTAGCTGTTATCAGTTGTGATTTTCGACCCTAGGTAGGAGAAATTGTCAACGGTCTCAAAGTTGTATTCTCCTATCTTTATTCTTCCCGTTTGACTAGTGCGGTTTGATGTTGTTGGTTGGTTGGCTTTCGGTGCTGGCGTTGCCACCATATATTTGGTCTCGCCTTCATTGATGTGCAGCCCGAGATCTCGCCTCAATTGCCGCCTGCTCGATTTGGATGAAAGTAGTTTGTACGTCTCGGGTGGTTCTTCCCATGATGTCGATATCGTCAGCATAGGCCAGTAGTTGGGTGGACTTTAAGAAGATCGTACCTCTTGCATTTACCTCAGCATCATGGATCACTTCCTTGAGGGCGAGGTTAAAGAGGATGCATGATAGGGCATCCCCTTGTCGTAGACGGTTGTTGATGTCGAATGGTCTTGAGAGTGACCCTGCTGCCTTTATCTGGCCTCCCACCTCGGTCAAGGTCAGCCTAGTCAGTTTCGTTAGGATACCAAATTCTCTCCTGGTCGTGTACAATTTTACCTTGGCTATGCTATCATAGGCGGCTTTAAAGTCGATGAATATATGCTCCAACTGATGCCCATATTCCAACAGTTTCTCCATCGCTTGCCGTACAGAGAAAATCTGATCTGTTGCTGATTTGCCTGGAGTGAAGCCTCTTTGGTATGGGCCAATGATGTTCTGGGCATATGGGGCTATCCGACCTAGAAGGATAGAGGAGAATATCTTATATATGGTACTCAGCAACGTGATACCTCTATAATTGCTGCACTGTGTGATGTCTCCTTTTTTATGTATAAGACAGATAATGCCTCGTTGCCAATCGTCAGGCATTCATTGATGGTCACTTCCGTGATGCTGGAAATATCCCTTTCTTGAGTTGTTCGAAGCATGCATATCCGAATGCTGACCACATTGCCTCCTACAGTATACTGTAGTGTACCGTTACGGTCTTGAATGAAGTGCTCTAACACACTTCAAGGCCTAGATCCAATATGGATTGTTGCGCCAACGATTATTATTATTATGCATATCCGGTTTGGATTTCACGACAAACTTAAGGCCTTATTCGGCACGCCATCTAGCCCCAAAACTTTATTATCTCCTATCCTAGCGCAGGTCTCCAGCAGCTCGTGGATGGTGACTGGCGGTTTTTTAACAAGAATGAAGGGCATGTGGTCTGCGGAGATGATAGGCCTCTTAATCGCCCCATCACGGTTCTTTCGGCGCTCCCCCATGGGTTTTTACCCTTTTGCCCTTGGGCGATTCCGCCTAGTGCCCTCTGAGCCGCTCTTCTGGCTCGGTGACAGGCTAATTGAAAAGTTTTCAGTAGTCCACCAGTAGTAGTCTTCTAGATAGACTGCTCTTTTCATAGAGGTGCCTGCCTATGAAGGTCTCTCATCCAGGGTTTTAGCAGACCAGCCTGACCCCTTTTTTGGTTTCGGGCATGATGGTCTTCTGCCCGGTGACTCCACTCATAGACCAAAAAAGGTTGTCTGGTAATCGTTGTGAGTGTAGTCCTTGCTGAGGCACCAGGACATACCACGCGCCAGTGAGGTGTTTACATAACCTTCGTTGGCCACAATTATATCAAACTCTGCAAAAGCGTCTAATAGACTGCGACCCCTTGCATTTGTCGCTCAGCTACTTCACTCACGGGCCCAAGCATTGAAGTCACCAGCAATCACCCTTGGACTACGACCCCTTGCGTCGAAAACAAGACTATCAAGCATTTTCTCGAATTCGAAATTGGTGGAGCATAACAGCTGTACACATATACCCCGTTTATTTTCGCCCACACAAACTTCCTGTATGTCTGACTCACAGTAGATTATACAGTACCGCTCCACCAGTCGAATCTGTAGCCCATACCCCACCGTGACGGTTTCTGTAGTGTTCGCTAATAAATGAGCTCAAGGATGCCTTTGTGGCAGAAATTAGTGTATCAACGGTTCGTCGGAAGCTCAGAGAGGGTGGGCTTCATGGTCGACGTCCTGCAAAGAAGACTTTTTTAAATGGAAGAATGCGGAAGCAACGCTATTTATTGGCAAAGAACCACGAAAATTGGACCGTGAAACAGTGCCAAACTGCAATATTCTCCGATGGATTTCAATTTAATTCTTTGGGTCGGATAGGACCCACCACGTAGGGGAAGAACAGGTGAGGGATTCAATGGAGAGTATATTCAGACCACAGTAAGCCAGCCGGTGAGCAGGATGTTCTGGAGCTGCATTTCGTTTTATGATGTGAAAGGACTTTCATTAATTAATCGGAGGATCAATGGTATCCGGATAGCTGAGTGGTTAGAGCGCAAGGCTGTCGTACGGAACGTCGCGGTTCAAATCTCACTGGTGGCAGTGGAATTTGTATCGTGATTTGACGTCGGACACCAGTCGACTCAGCTGTGAATGAGTACCTGAGTCAAATCAGGGTAATAATCTCGCGCTAGCGCAATGCTGACCACATTGCTTCCTAGTGTACCGTTACGGTCTTGAATGAAGTGCTCTAACACACTTCAAGGCCCTGATCCAACATGGGTTGTTGCGCCAACGATTATTATTATTATTATCAATGGTACAGCCTATAAACAAATCTTGGAGCAAAGAAAAGCAGGACGATTCTGCTCCCTGTAACGGGTCCTACATTGTAAGTAATAATTTTTTCTTATTTCTGTAGCTGTTTTATAAGAAATATTGAAGGTTTTCAAATTATTTGATCTTGTTTGCTTTGGAGGTGCACAACTTTCTGGCCGAAAACTCAGTAAAGCAGCTGACTTGGCCTGGGCATAGCCCGGACTTAAACCCCATACCCCCAACTTGTGGGCACTAACGAAAAAAACATAGCTGAACAAAAGCTGGAAAGGCAACTCGAGCTTGATCTAATCCTCGTAAGGACGTGGATGATGATGATGAAGTCAACCTGCAGATTTTTCAGAATCTTATTTCATTAGTGCCAGCGAGGATTAGAGCCGTAATTAAGGCAAAAGGAGGTGCAACGAAATACTAATTAAACATTTATGAGTTTATTGTTTAGTTATTAAGTAGATAAAAAAAAATATTGTGATACGACGAGCTTTATGATTGATATGAAACATAAACCAAATTAACCTATTTCTCGTAATATAGACTAATTTTGAATAAAAGTCCTTCCTGAAAAATTTTACATAGGTTTTTCTTCTCCAACAACTATGTTTAGTGCAAAATGTCAATACAAAAAAATCTTATATTTACTTTTTTTACCAGCTCAATATTTTCTCACAAAAATCAGATTTTCTTTATGCCAGAACTGTATAACTTGTCTATTTCTTTAAGTCTCATTAGTTTCATCATTCATTGCTAGCAATGAATTGGAGTTTGTAGTTTTTTTTATAAATTTGCTATCACTTTTGATTGAATATATTCCTACATAGGAAAGTGAAAATTATTATTATTCCACGAAGTTTCTTATTCAAATTATAGAAGTTTAAAACGAAATTTCCCAAAGTTAACTTGCACAATCATTCCTGAATTACCACACGTCGTTTATAGCTACATTAACCTTATCGAAAAACTATACCTAATGCAATATTAAAATAGTCCATTCGTATGTAGACGCTTATCTACTGAAACACTAACGTCACACTCGATTGTTCAAATATGGGCTCTAATTAGCTGGTTGGAACCGACTCTGTCTAAGTTTTATTCGCAAAATTTTGAGAAAATTAAAAAAATGACATAGCATAGATTAGGACAAATAAAATTAAACAAGCATTTATATATCAGTTAAAGATTTGCTAGTCATAAAAGCGTTAGGTCATTAGCAAATTTACAAAATTTTCATTATAGTCTTTTTTTTTTGGAGTAGGGTAGGTGAATGCGTTTACGCACAGAGTGTTGGACTGCTAAACTAAACACCTCCCTGTCATCAGAGAACTAGCCTGGAACCATTTGATACATTATTTCGGGCCAGCCCTCCCGCTCTCCCGGCTATTGGAGCCTTCAGGGAATCCCTTTTACCAACGGGAGGCGAGGGGAGGAAGGGAGTTGTTAGTTCAGGGGCCCCTTACCATCCGATCCTTCCGCCGGTCGAGTTCAATCTTCTTCGCAATAACAAGATCCCGAACATAATGCGAAACACGATTCCAACTGCCAGCGCTCTTCAGCATCTCTCTGAAAATTTTGTCTGGAGAGCACTCCCCTGTGTCTGCATAAAGCTACTGACGAAAACGGCCCCACTTCTTGCAAGAGAAAAAGGTGTGTTTGGCGTCGTCCACCACTCCATTACAGAACACACAATCAGGAGATCGCACCTTCCCAAACCTGAAAACCTCCATGCCCGCTTAGAAGTTGGGTAATTGTTTATGAATCGCGCAATCCATCTGCCCGTTGGCTCATTTTGCCAAGAGAGTTGGCACTCGGTAAGGGTGCGTTGACTTTCTTCACGGGAAACCACTTTTTTAAGTTCTCGCCCTTACGGTGGTAGAGAGCTTTGCGCTCTTTGGCAAGGAGGGCAACGGGGATCACTCCCGTGATCACTATCACGGTAGGTTCTGAGACGGCGCGATAAGCAGACGCCACTCACAAAACTACCCGCCTTTGCCCTTGAGCAAAGCGCTTACGATGCACTCCTTGCCAAGGGCATTAGCCCATACCTCTGCGCCTTAGAGCAGAACGGACTGCCTTGCTCCCATAAGGAGATGTCTTCCAGTAGATATAAGGCTCCCAACATTCGCCATTAGCCGACTCAAGGCCGTGACTCCAGCTGCAGCTCTGTTCGCGGCTACTTTGATTTGCTCGAAGAAGCTCATCTTCGAGTCGAGCATTAAACCAAGATATTTAACTACTGGTTTCAACTCGCCGATCGATATGGGACACAGGGTCGGGATTCTCCTTCTGGTCAAGATGACCACTTCGCTTTTTTCCAGAGCAAGGGTAAAACGATGAGCAGTCAGCCATTCACTTACCTGTCGCATCGAAATGCCAAGCCTGTTTTGCGCCTGTTCAACTGTGCGCCGGCAACAAGTGCTGCAAAGTCGTCTGCATTACCGACCAGGCGCGACTCTCCGGACATGTGGAGTCTTAGCAGACTATCGTGGGAAGCCTCCAGAGGTCCGGCCCTAGGATGGATCACTGTGCTTCTTCCGACGTGGTCTCCATCCTCCTCTAGCCCTCTAGCGTCTCATAAAGCAAGCAGAAGCCTTTCAGATAATCCCTCAACATCGGCAACAAATAGCTTCGCACGTGAAATGAGTTCTCTAGTGTGCCTAGCATATTTGTCCATCTTACGAAATTGAAGGCATTTCCAACATCAATCATTCTGAAATCGGCGGTTATGTGCTTTGGTTCAATGAACTGCATCTACAACCTCCATAGTAGCATTCACCAATTTCTTCCGTTCTGAACCCGAACTGCCTTTAGGATAAGTCCCCGGCAGCGCTGATCGCTTCAGCGAGTCTACTTCTGATGGGCTTCTCGAGCACTTTCCGGGCCGGTATGCAGACGGGAGCTCTGGATCTCCTTTGCCTTTACTGATTAGCGCTAGTCTGGCCACTGTCCAGCGATAAGGAAAAATGCCCCTCTTCAAGTAAGCGTTGAACGCCGTTGGCGGAACACCAGTTTGTAAACTTCTGCCGGGATGCCATCAGGGCTTGGCGCCTTCTTGTTTTGCAGCGAGAGCCGCTTCTTCGAGCTCTCTCATTGTGAAAAGTGGGCAATTCTCGACGCTTTCCGTGTCCGTACAGGATGTCTGGGGAGAAAATGCCCGCACAATGCGGTTCGTCTGATCGGTATGCAGGGCCTCCGCAGAGCCCCGATTTTCCGGGTCACAGCTTATAGCCAAGTCCTCACGGGTGCTCATTCACCTCATTGACAAGGTTCTGCCAGGCGCGGGCTTTGCTTTTATTTATAGCGCTGCGGAGCCTCCTTCTTGCTGACCTATACTGTTCCTTACTGGTGCATGTCTCCTCGTTGGCGTGCAAACGTTGTGCCAAACGACGGAGCTTATGATACTGCCTCCGTAGGTCCAAAAATGTCTGCCGTCCACCATGCATGGAATCCTCACACGCCGTCGTTATCAGGTTCATCACTGAATTTATGACGGTGTGAGCTGCGACGCTACCACCCCCCAGAGCGCCCTTCAGCGCAGCTCTGCCTGCTCCAAGAGCTTCGACGAACTTCCCGATGTTCACCCCTGCGACATTCCACAGGCAGGGGGAACGTCGCGTTGGTGCTCGCCAGCAAGTAGGATCAACCACTTCGAACGCGATGTACTGGCGATCACTTACCGAGAAATTTTCTAAGATTCGCCATCCGTCCACCGATGATGCCCGAGATTCCGCAGCTTGGGCGCCAAAACGTTGCTGTGGATTCATTGTTTAAAACTACGAGTCCTGTTCTCGCCGCCATTTCCAGAATCCGTTTTTCTCTGGAGTCTGACTGGGATATGCTCCTTTCAAGGGCCCTGCCATTAAATTCACCGCCTCACCGTCTTTTTTATTGGACATCTCACGAAGGTCAATCTACAACTTAAAGTGCAGCCATTGCTGGTGAAGATTAGAAATAATTTTTTGGTTTATTTATCATGAACTCCATTCAGCGAAGAAGCAACAGAAAAAGATACCTTTGGAAACATCAAGTCTGAGATGATGCAGATAAAGTCCTCAATACTTTCTCTGGCGAGACAGATTTCCGACCGGGTAAGCATTTGGGCGGTAGGTCGATTACTTGGATGAATTGCTAATTGAATACGACAAGAAAATATTGTCAACGGGAGCTAATGGAATTACATCCCAACTCTTTAGATATGGAAGCAGTCAATTTTCACCCCGGTGATCGATGGGAAAGTTTAATGAAGACGCTTATAGGTTGCATCTTCTTATCATCAATTCCGAAGCCCTTCACGGTAGCAAAATCACGGTCAAACTTTGCGCAGTCACACGGGAATTCGCTATCCTGATAAAATTAGTAAATTTGACTAGGTTGGCTGCAACCACTGTTGACGACCAAATAAAAGCAGCAGAATCACTCTCGAAACTTTTCACTATAACCTCCTCGATCCGGATCTGGAAACGATTGCATGCCCGAATCATATGCTCCTTGTTCATATTCACCATAACGATAGTAATTGCAACCTTCAGAGAAGAAATAGTGTTATGAGGATGTTTGTTGATTTCACGCCCAACTACGTCCCATACGTAATAATCCAGAGGATTAAAGTCTGAGGAGCTAGGCGGCCATAAGTTCGGTGTTATGTGGTCATGGAAATTTTCAGCCATCCAATCTTGTGTCGCCATCGCTTTGTGTGAAAGAGCAGAGTCTTGTTGAAAGATGTATGGGCTGTCACCACGAACACTATCAATCCAGGATTTCACTACTGTCTCTAAAACCTCGATGTATGCAGCAGAATTGACTCGAAGTCCTTGAGTGAAGAAGTGAGGTGGCATGATATGTCCTTTGTTGCTTACCACAGCCAAAACTATAACAGTAGCTGGAAACTTCGTGTGCATGACAACAGGAACCTCTGTAGGATCGTAACAGAGCCACCTGTCATTTCTGCGGTTGGCCTTTTGGTCTTGATCAAAATTTTTTTCATCAGAAAAAATCATAACGTCTCAGGCGTTTCAGGGTGTTTATTTTTGTTTAGAAGGAGTTTTGATCGGATAACTCGCTGTTCCCGTGTTTGCTTCGACATAAACTGTCGTCTGCACAGAGCGTAGGATTTATACCGGAAATCTTCTTGAACAAGTCGACAGATAAGACGGTCAGGAACATTAAGTTCCCTCGCAAGGGCCCTTATTGATTTTACAGGGTCCTCGTCAATGATCATTTGCACTTTTTGAATAAATTCTGCAGATCGGACAGTGTCAGAACGTCTACGTATTTTTTGCGTTTTGCAACAGATTCTGTATCGCCGCCTGGTGCTTCCAATACACGGCGAACCTTATGAACGAATGAACGGGCGCACTTATGAAAATTAGAGATTTCTAAATCGGTGGAAATGTTTCTTCATTCCTTGAATTAAGTTGTAGTCCTCCATGTCTGTCTTATCTGAAAAAGAGCAAAAAGAAAATTATTGGTTTCGTACCATACGCAAACTATCCAAATCGAGCAAGTGACTTGAAATTTTAGACTGCACATTGATGGAGATATGAGAGAAAAATACATTGTGGCAATATCCAGATTAAAACCTAAAACAAACAAACATCCGATAGCACTTATCAACCGAAAACAATTGAAAAGGTGGATAAAAACTTTGAAATCCTTCAAAGTTGATATCAACAATTCGAAACGAAAATCATAGCCGATAACAGGTATGAAGACAAAATCCGTACAGCATTGTTGGCAAATAGCAAACCCTCGCCACATAGTTTACAAAAACTGTTTCGCTCAAAACGTCTATATGGATTAAAAGCGATTCCTTATCGTATAAGGAGATGTAATTTATTAGCAATATCGCGGTAATTTGACTCTCGATAAAATCCATCTCGTGGTAGACCCAGTATCTGAAGGGACTATGGTATAGGCCATGATACCAGACACCTGAGGTTATTAAACCAAGATGTTCGGAGTTTCTAATTAATTCCAATCCAAAACGGACACCGGTTGGTACATGGCCGATAATAAAACAAGACGAAAACCGGAAGCTTGGCGCTTCAGGTATGAAAGGTTTTATTTGTTTCTTATGTAAGCATATTTGAATGCAGAACTATTCCATTTGTATGTAGTTC